>NC_091589.1:22062263-22064763 GCF_042767895.1 Penaeus vannamei
ACCCTTCCTTCTCCCTACTCCCTCGCTCTCACCCTCTTTTTTCCTTCTCTCCTTCTCTCTCCTTTTCCTTTCATTTTTTCTTCTTCCTAATAAGTGTGATTTAGAGCGAGAGGGACAGGCAGGGGGTCCCCCCTCTCTTCCTAGTCCCCCTCCATTTCCGTCTTCTCCCCCTTCCCATAACTCCTTCTACTGTCCTCTCCCTTTTTTCTCCCTCCTTTCTACTCTCTCTTTCTCCCTCTTCCTTATCTTTTCCTTTTTACTTTTTTCCACTTCCTCTCCCCTCTCCTTCTCCTATCTGTTCATCTTTTCTTTTCTCTCTCCTACTTCCTTCCCCTCCCACTCCTCTCTCTCACCTCCTACTCTTTTTACCCTTTCCTCTTCCTCTCCCTCTCCCTTTCTCTCTCCCACTCCCTCCCCCTCTCACTCCTCGCCTCCCCTGCCTTCGTCTGCCACCTGGACGCATCATAAATCACAAAAAAACAAAGAGAAAATCATACACACACGCATGCACGTATGCACTCAAAAGATGCATGTGATCACCTGTCATGCATGGATACTTAAAAGCCACACTGCCATGTAAACGCCTTCGGACATGCACTTTTTTTTCTTGTGCATTTAAGAATGTGTCATGCTAAGATGATTTAGGATGTATTGTTTTATTCTCAGTGCAGTAATGGAAACAGGAGACATACATTTGACGTTGGTGTTGATATAGTTATATTGACGGTTCATCCTGATAATTAATTTGATAATCTGATAATTACGACAGTGACTTTGGTAATAAAAATGATAGTGAAGATATTGAATCATAATAGACTGGAAAGATGATAATGGTCATGAAAATGATGATAATGATGCAGACAATAATGATAACGATACTGATAATAATGATATCAAAGATGACGCTGATAAAGATGACAACGACTGTGAACGGTACTAAGATTGTTTTTTCAACAGAGTTTATTTTGTGCTTTTTCCCAAGAAGTTATCCGATACCAACCCCTATCACAGATCCAAGTACATTGTTTTTCTTATATCTTTAACGTTTGGAAAATATAATAGAATAATGACAATAATTACGTGAAATAACAAAGATCAAGTTACAGAGAGTTTCTCGTGTCATGTTTTTTATCTGCAATTTTATCTTTCCTACTGTTTTCTTTCTGTTCATATGTCTTTTTATGTTTTGTCATATTTTTCTTCTTTACCTTCCTCTCTATATTCATTCTCCTGCTCTCTTCCTCTCGTTCTTTTCTTCTCTTGTTCCCTTCCTTTCCTTCCCACTTTATTTTTCATTTGCCTTTTCTTTCCCTTTCTCTCCATTTATCTTCCTCCCTCTCATCGCCTTTTCTCCCTCTCATTTTGCTCATCCACTTCTTTTCTCTCTCTCATTCCCATTTTTTTCTTTCCCTCTCAATATCATCAGTCCTCTTCTCTTTCCCTTCTCCCTTTCACTCTTCCTGTTGTCCCCTCCCCTTGCATCCATTACCTTCTTTCTTTTCCTCCATATCCCTCTCGTCTCCCTCCCACTCATTCCTCTCATCCTTCTCTTCCCCCAACCCCTTCCTCTCTCCCATTTGCCTTCTTTACCCTCCTTCCCACTCCTTCACTTCATTCCCCATCTTCGTTCTCCTTTACCCTTTTCTCCCTCACACTCATTCCCCTCACCATCCCCTCCAATTTCTTCTCTTCACTCCCCCCGCTTCTCCCTCCCACTAATTAGCCTTAGCATCCTCTTCTCTTTCTCCTCTCCCTTTCCTTCTCCTTGTCCTCTTCCTCTCTTACCCTTTCCTTCCCTCTCCCTCTCCTTCTCCTTCTCCTCTTCCCCTCTCTCTCTCCTTCCCCTCTCCCTCTCCCTCTCCTTCCCCTCTTTCTCTCCTTCCCCTCTCCCTCTCCTTCTCCCTCTCCCAATTACCCCATTCCTCTCAGTCAGGACGCTGCTTCCGACACGAGTTTTAAAAGGCGGTTTCGCGACTCGAGACATACGGGATATCTGTATACCTTTCTCTTTTTCTTTTCCAGGGGGAGAGGGAAAGGAAAGAGGATGGGGGGGAGGTGAAAATGGAAGAGGTAGATGGGGAGAGAGGGTGAGGGTGGGTGGGTGGGAAGGATAAGATAGAAAGGGAATACCAGGAAGAGGGAGGGAGGGAGAGAGGGAGAGAGGAAAAGGAGGGAGGGAGGGAGGGAGGGAGGGAGGGAGGGAGGGGGGGAGGAAGGGAAGGGAAGGAAAGAGACAGACAGACAGAGAGAGAGAGAGAGAGAAAGAGAGAGAGAGAGAGAGAGAGAGAGAGAGAGAGAGAGAGAGAGAGAGAGAGAGAGAGAGAGAGAGAGAGAGAGAGAGAGAGAGAGAGAGAGAAAGAGAGAGAAAGAGAGAGAGAGAGTATAAGTGAGTGAGAGAGAGAGAAGGAGAATGAATAAAAACATTACATATAAATGGTGAAAAGAGAGAGCATCGGAGGAAGGAAGCAGTAGAGAGGGTGGGGAAGGAGAGGGGGAGGGG
>NC_091589.1:22069763-22072263 GCF_042767895.1 Penaeus vannamei
CCATCCCCCCACCTCCACCCCTCGCCTTCCCATCCCCCCCAACCCCACGTCCACCACTCACTCTCCCATCCTCCAAACCCCACCTCCACCCTCGCCCTCCCCATCCCCCACCTCCACCCCTCGCCCTCCCCATCCCCCCACCTCCACCCCTCGCCCTCCCCATCCCCCACCTCCACCCCTCGCCCCCACCCCCCACCTCCGTACAAGGACCCTGCACCATCTTCGACCGGCGAGGCGTATAATGTACAATCGTTCGAGAATTCCAAAGACAGTCCTCTTGTTGTCGCCATTTTCCTTTTTTTTTTTTCTTATTCTTCCGATTCTCCTGACTTCTCGTGATTCTCAAGACTCTTCTGACGCTTCTGACTATGCCGACTCTCCTTACTTTCCTCCACTTTTCTGACTCTCTTCGCTCGGTGTTCATGTTTCTCCCGTATCTGCCCTGCAACATGACTCTCACTGACTCTCCTGACTCTTCTGACTTTCCCTCCTCTCCCCACGGTTCTCCTCTCCTCTCCTGAAACCTCCTGACTGCCAACTCTTCCTGATTCCTCTTGACTCCTCCCTCCTCTTTCCATTTCTCTGACTCTCCTCCTCTGATTTACATGACTCGTCCCGACTCTTCCTGACTCTCCTAACTCCTCCCGACTCTACTGACTTTCCTGACTCTCCTGACTACCCTTCATGGCTCGAGTCTTGCTCCTTGAATCGCGTGCACGGAATGAACAGGGCGCCATGACTCGCTTTTTGCTATGCATTGTCATGGCGGAGTGCATGGAGAAAGAGGGAGGGGAGAGGGGAAAGGGAGGGAGAAAGAGGAGAGGAGGAAGAGAATGGGAAGGAGAGGAGGGAGAGAGATAAGGTGAGGAAGGAGAGATAAGGAGAGGAGGGAGGGAAGTAGACAGAAGGGAGAGAGGAAGAAGAGATAAGGGGAGGAGGGAGGGAAGTAGATAGAAGGGAGAAAGGAAGAAGAGGAAGAAGGAAAGGGAAGAAAAAAAAGAGCGAAGGGAAAATAAAGAAGGGAAGACAGAAAACGGCATAAACAGAAAGAGAAAGAAAAAGAGACGGAGACAAAGAGAAATAAAAGAGAAGAGAGAGTTTTCGCTCAGCCAACTGGTGATTTTGAATATTTCATGGCTGGTGAATATCATAGTGCCAAATATACTTTTGTTTTCATGGTAGTGGTCAATCAGGTGGATCGAGGGAGGTGAATATCTGTTAAATAAATTAAGGCCACTTTATTTCTGCTTGCTTCGATTTCTATCCATCACAATTTGCTATATTTGTCTCGTGGTTCTGGCTCCACACGCGGACATACTGCACAAATGTTGAGGTTTCTTTTTTTTTTCTTTTTCTCTCTTTCCATCTCTTCGTAGTATTTCTCTTTTCTCTCTCTCTTTCTCGTAACTCTCTCTTTCTTCGTATTCCCACTCGCTCTCTCTCTCTCTCTCTCTCTCTCTCTCTCTCTCTCTCTCTCTCTCTCTCTCTCTCTCTCTCTCTCTCTCTCTCTCTCTCTACTATACCTATCTCCATCCATCTTCCTCTTTCGATCCCTCTCTTTATTCTATCCATTTCCCTCTCTTCATCTCCCAATCTTTACCTCCCTTTCTCCCTTCCCCCCTCTCTCTCTCCTAGCCTCCTTTTCCCCTTAATCAAAAGCCGAAACCTAGCCTCCCTAGCTCTCTCTCACGCCCGTCCATTTTCCGCTCCTTCCACGATCTCGAAGGGAAGGGAAGACTCCGCTGCTTGCCCACTGCGCGCGCCTCTTCCTTGTCAAACATTCGTGGTTCCTTTAAGGGGTCTCTCGCAGTGCTCTCTCATTCCTGTAGTCTCTCTCTCTTTCTTTGTTTTTCTTTTTCTATTTCTTTCTTTCTCTTTCTCTTTCTCATTTTCAGTCACTCACTCACTATCTCTCTCCCACTTTCTCTCGCTCTCTTTCTCACATGCAATCTCTCTCTCTCTCTCTCTCTCTCTCTCTCTCTCTCTCTTTCTTTCTCTCTCTCTCTCTCTCTTCGCTCTGAAGCATGGGCTCTTTGTCACGGAAGGTGCTTACGGCATTCTTGACTGATCGACGGTCTGTTTCCCTTAAAGTTTAAATACCTGGTGTCAAGTCTTTTAAGTGTCTGTCTCGCTTTTTTTTCCTGGCGATGAAAAAATATCGTTCCAGATTTGCTTTTTTTTCTCTCTCTCTCTCTCTCTCTCTCTCTCTCTCTCTCTCTCTCTCTCTCTCTCTCTCTCTCTCTCTCTCTCTCTCTCTGCTTAATCTCAACACTTTCGTCTCCCTTTTACAGAAATTTCCTCTACCCTCTGCCTCTCTCCTCATCCATCCCCTACTTTCCCCTTCACCCCACCCCACCTCAACCCCTCCTCTTCTCACCCTATCTCCTCCTTTACTGCGCTGCACCTTTCTTCTTCCTTCCCTGTCCCTCTTCCACACACATTCAAAGTCTCTCTCTCTCTCTCTCTCTCTCTCTCTCTCTCTCTCTCTCTCTCTCTCTCT
>NC_091589.1:22107263-22109763 GCF_042767895.1 Penaeus vannamei
GAAGGGAGGAAGAGAGCGAGGGAGATGGGGAGGAAAGCAAACGAGAGAGAGCAAGGAGGGGAGAGAGAGCGAGCGAGCGAGCGAGCGAGAGAAATAGAGACAGACAAGAGAAAAGAAACACTCCCAAGCAAACATCCCCCTGAACACCACAATCGACAGAGTAAAACAAAGGCAAGCAGGATCCCCCCCACCCCGACCCCCACCTCCACCCCCAACCCCCACCCCCACCCGAAAAAGGTCACGAGCGCGCAAGCAGAAAAGCAGGCGTCGTTGCAAGGAGAGCAGGAGGAGCAGGCGACACGGCCGCCCCTCCGCAAAAGGATCAAAGGAACTCCCTGTTAATCTCCATCTCGACGACGAGCACTTCAATAATTCATACTTCCCTCCGAGATAAAAGGATGGATTGATAGATGCCAGCACCTCGCGCCCTCCCGCTTCGCACCTGCTTTATTCCCTCTTCCTTCCTCCTCCTTCTTGGGTGGGAAAGTGACGAGCCTTTCTCAACGCTAACTGCATTCCATCTTCCTTGGGTGTTTAAGCGACAACCCTTTCTCAGCATTGGCTTCTTTCCCTCTTTCTTTCGATCGTTTTATTCTATCTTTCTCTCTCCTGTTTCGTAGGTGTTAAAAGCCTTTCTCGTCATTGACTTTATCTTATCTTTATTTTTTCTACTTTACACCCAATTTATTCTTTCTTTTCTTAAATTACATCCACTTTATTCTACCCTTTTTTCTCCTTATCTACACCTGTTTCATTCCATCTTTCTCTCTCCTGCTTCTTGGGTGTTAAAGCCTTTCTCGTCATTGACTTTATTCTTTCTCTCTTTTACTTTACATCCACTTTATTCTCACCTTCTCTTATTTTACACCTATTGTATTTTCTTTCCTTTACTCTGCACCCACGTTATTCTCCCTTTCTTTTACATCACACTCGCGGAATTCTTCCTCTCTCCTTCCCCACCTGTTTTATTCCATCCTTCTCCCTCCCTCTTCTTGGGCGTTGGAGCGACAGCCTTTTTCCTCCCTGGCGCGGCGGCGACGCGGCCACTCCTCCTCGAGTGTGATGAGGCAGTTTTTCATGGCGTGGATTAGCGTCGTTCGTAATCGGTGGCTACGGCGTGCACGTGTGACTTATTGCTCTTGCGACGCGCATGCCAGCTCGTCATCAATCAGGGAGACCCAAAGGCAAGCAATATTGGGTTGATTCACCCTCGTGGTTTGCGACCCCCGGGCCAATGCGTCTCGACCCCTTGGCGAGCTCGAGCCTTCGTCCTCACTCAAAGTCAAGATGAACACACTGCGACGCGCCGTCATTCGTCCAGCTGTTCGAGGATCCAGTCTATTAGTGCTTTTGACACTTCCAGCTGTCACGGCCATGCAGTGCGTCTGTCGCCCTTGATACAGGCCCATCTCTGACCCCTTGACAGGAGGTCCTCGCCCTTCCATGATGGTCTCAAGCCAGCTTTCGCCATGCAGTAATATCATGACACTTTGGATGCCATGAATGACTAAAAATGATTATCTTCTTGAGTTTAGCATTACGTTCATGACTATCAGTGCCACCTTGGCTGCCATCACCGTCACCATCACCATTATCACTATCAGTATCAATAGTGCTGGATCCATTACAAACTCTTATGAAATATATAACTACATTCTAACTAGTATTAGGATCATACGTATAACCAACACCAATATCATCACCATCACCACCATCATTACCGTCACAAATCATCACCATCATTACCATCTGCTACAATCACTTTCATTCAATTTCATATCGACTGCAATTTCCATCGCTCTCTCGAATCCCACTCTTCCATCAGCTGCTGAGCCATCCATCTCTATTCTTTATTTTCGTATATTCTTTCTAACCCCTTTTCTCACGCCCATTCATTTCTCTTAATACTCCAATGGCCCCATACTTCATACATGTTTTATCTGCATTCCATCTTTTATCGTGTCATTTCTCTGCATCTCCTCTTTTCTAATCCTTTCTCACTGTTCGTTATCATTTTGTTTTTCTTCTTTCTATCTACTTTTTTCCTTCTCTTGCCTCGTGTTGTGTCCTTTTTCCTTTGTATTTTGTGCTTATTTTTCCACCATTTATTCTCTCTCTTCTTTCTCCCTTCTCCCTCAGCCCATCATTGTCTTTCTTCCCTTCTCCTTTTCTAGTTACTCCCCCTCCTGCTTTAAGCTATCTTCCTTCTTTTCTTCAGTTTTTTTACTTGTTTTCTGTTATTTTTTACCTAAATTCTAATACCTTCCTCTTAATATTATTACTATTAATCTTTGTTTTCTTTCCTTCTCGCTTCTCCATCCATCCCAATCCACTCTTACCCCTATTTTATTCATATTCCTTCATTTCTCTTCCTTATCTTAGCTGTTCTCCATACTTTTTATTTACCTCTTCCCATTCCAACTTCCGGTCTTCCTTCTACTCTACCGTCTCTTCTCTTCTCTTCTATTTCCCCCTCCCTTCCTACGTTTTTCTCCTCTTC
>NC_091589.1:22114763-22117263 GCF_042767895.1 Penaeus vannamei
ACCATCAAAAGAGAACACTGCACACACCAAGCACAAAGCAAGAAGAAACCCATCACCCAAACCCCATCTAAAACGTAGCCCGAAACCCAACTCGATATATCGTCTCGTCACAACACGTCACTGCTACTAACGCGTCCTCGTTCTCGCCATTCAAGACGCCCACGCAACGCTCATTCATATAAAAAGACGCACTCTTTCAAAAATAAAAAATAAAAAAAAACTACGAGGCTTCTACGTCCATTAAGCCTCTTCGTTGTTATTGCTTCTGTGTGCAATGTACGCCCACTAATAATATCGTTTTTCATTTTCATTCCACGCCCACGGTTACGAACGGTTATATAAGCCCATGGAGAATAAGAGCTTTTTGCCAACTACGCAACAACATGTAGCATCACTTCTACGCCCACTAGTCAGCCACACTAGCTGCCGCCCACACGAACTACACACCACCAACCACCATCACTGTCAAACATTCTCCCCAACCCCTACGCCCATCTCCCCCTTCCATACGACCCAATCAGACGCCCGTGCCTCAACTACCCCCCTCCGCCTCACCAAACCGCCCACACCTCCTCAACTACCCCTCCCGCCCACGACAACAGCTCCTCCGCCCGCGACGAAGAAAAGCAGCGGCGGCCGGAATCCCCCCCCCCCGCAACCTCTTCAAACACAAACTGCTTTTTGAGATCGAGGGCGTTTCGCCGCCGGAACTCACACACAGACTTTCATAACACGGCAAAGTTCTCTGCGTTTCCCTTGCTTCCTTTTTTTTCTTCCTTTCTTTCTTTCTCTCTCTTTGTGTTTGGCTGTTGGTCGGTTTGTCTGGCTGGGTGTTTGTCCGTTGTCTGTTTATCTACGTGTCTGTCTCTCTGCTCGTTAGTCATTCACTCATGTACTCACTCATTCTGTCTTTCTATCTATTGATTTGTCTTTCGTGAATCGTATCTTTTCACTGATTTTTATATAAAAAAATCTTCCTATTTTCATCCATATCCTTCATCATTTTCATCTTTGACTTCCATCTTTCTCCTTCCCTCCTCCCCCCTACCGCTCCCTCAAAACTTATATCTTCTTATCATCGGCATTCTCTTCCATCCACGTCTTTCTTCTCCACGTCTCATCTCCCGTCTTCAGCATATCCCCAAATATATATAATCAAGCGCCATCGTCTGCGAGGGGAATCTTAGAGGCATGCTGATGGAATGCTCATCAAGGGTGAACGGGATTGGTGACATGATGGCTGGTAATCATTTCGCGTGTCAGTCAGTCTGGATTCGAATTTTGGAATGACGGTTTTCGCTTTTTTTGAGGGGGGGGGAGGATGGGTGAGGGGGGTGAGGGAGGGAGAGGGAGGGAGGGAGGGAGGGAGGGAGGGAGGGAGGGAGGGAGGGAGGGAGAGAGGGAGAGAGGGAGAGAGGGAGGGAGGAGGGACGGAGGGAGGGAGGAGGGACGGAGGGAGGAGAGAGAGATTTTATCCCGATTCTATGTTTTTTTTTCTTGTATGTTTCTTGGTCTCTCTTTTTTTTCTTCTTTTCATTTCTGTTTCTTGTCATGGTCTCCGTCCCTTTTTTTTCCTTTCTCTCTCTCTTGGTCTCTTCTTTCTCTCTACTTCTATCCTTCCCTGCTGCCCCCCCCCTTTTTCCCTCTTTCCTCTATCCTTCCCTCCCTTTCCTTCTCTCAATTCCAGATTATCTATTCATCTCTCCTTCCTTCCTTCCCTCGATCAATCCCTCTTCATTCCATTCCCTATTCTCTCCTTCCCCTTCTCCTCTATTCCGTTTATCCCTCCCTCTCTCTTCTCTTACCTTTATCCCTCCCTCTCTCTACTCTACAATTTATCTCGCCTTCTCTCCCCTCTATCCTTCCCTCTCCCCTCAACCCCTTCCTCTCCCCTCTTATCCCTCAACCCCACTCCTCCCTTCCCCCTCTCACCTCCACCACCTCCCTACTCCTTCCTTCTGTCCCCTCCTCCTCCCTCTCACCCCCCTCCTCCTCCTTCCTGTTGACCAGCTGATCTCTCCTTCCACAGCTGTGCTCACTCGTCTCGCTTGTCCCGTTAATGCATACAACTGCGTAGATGCGACTTAATCACTAGCCTCTTCCGCTCGTTTGCGTCTTTCTTTTTACTGTTGGGCATCTTTCTCTCTTTCTTTCTTTCTTTCTTTTTCTCTGTCTCTTTCTCTCTCTCTCTTTCTTCTCTCTCTCTTTCTCTCTCTCTCTTCTTCTTCTCTCTCTCTCTCTTCTTCTCTCTTCTCTCTCTCTCTCTCTCTCTCTCTCTCTCTTTTACTGTTAGGCATCTCTTCTCCTCTCTCTCCTATCTCTTTCTCTCTCTCTCTCTCTCTCTCTCTCTCTCTCTCTCTCTCTCTCTCTCTCTCTCTCTCTCTCTCTCTCTCTCTCTCTCTCTCTCTCTCTCTCTCTCCCTCTCTCTCCTCTCCCTCCTCTCTTCCTCTCCTTCCTCCTCTCCTTCCTCTCCCTCTCCCTCTCCCTCTCCGGCCTTGCA
>NC_091589.1:22129763-22132263 GCF_042767895.1 Penaeus vannamei
CCTTCCTTCTTCTCTCCCTCCTCCCTCATATATTCCCACCCGAAAGCCCTCTTTTCTTTCCATCGTCTCATCCCTCCTTCCCTTTCTCCCTCCCTCATATATTCCTATCCCGAGAGCCTTCTCTCTTTCCTTCCTTCCTTCCCTCCTTCCCCTTTCCCTTCCCTCCCTCCTGCCCTCCTTCCCTTTTCTCTCCCTTTCTCCCTCCCTCATATATTTCTCTCCCTAGAGCCTTCTATCTTTCTTTCCTTCCTTCCCTCCCCCTCTCTTCCCTTCTTCCTATTTCCCTTCCCTCCCTCCCTCTCTCTTCCCTCCTTCCCTTTCTCCCTCCCTCTCTCCCTCACTCGTATATTCTCAACCCGAGAGCCTTCTCTCTTTCCTTCCTTCCCTCCCTCCCTTTCTCTTCCCTCCTTCCCCTTTCTTTTCCCTTCCTCCCTCCTGCCCTGCTTCCCTTTCTCCCTCCCTCATATGTCCTCTCCCGAGAGCCTTCTTCTTTCTTTCAGTCCTTCCCTCCTTCTCACTTTCCCTCCTTCCCTCCCTCCTTCTCTTTCTCCTTCCCTCCCTCCCTCTCTCTTCCCTCCTTCCCTTTCTCCTTCCCTCCCTCCCTCTCTCTTTCCTCCTTCCCTTTTCCCTTCCCTCCCTCCCTCCTCCCCTCCTCCCCTCCTTCCCTCCCTCCCTCCCTCCCTCATATATTCCCATCCCGAGAGCCTGCTGTTGTTATATCCGAACGCAAGTAGCCGGCCGACCCTGGGAATGACCCGTTCGACACTAAATTTGCGGGAACGTTTCTCTCAACAACCCTTTACTTTGTCATATTTCCATTTTTCTGCCGCTGGAAAACGCGCCGCATATTTTTTTTTCTTTCTTTCTTTCTTCGAGCATCCCATCCTGCATTTCGTCCTTTTTTTATCTGCGGAACTCTACATACATTTTTTTTTCACACATTTCTATTTTATTTTGTTATTTCTTCAAGCATTCCATTCTGCCTTTATGCGTTTTGATCGGGGGGAGGGGGAGTTTTCAAATTCTAGAAAAAAAAAAAAAACATTCTAGAAAAAAAAAATAAAAAAAAATCTGCATGCGTTTTTTTCTTTCTTTTCTTCTGGCATTCCGTTCTGCATACATGCTATTTTTTTATCAATCTATCTTCCCTCCTTCTTCCTTGAATGTGTACTCGTAGTAGGGGAAAAAAGAATTTCGTGCACGTACACATGCAAGCTGCTCAGGAAGGAGACAGACATATAAACGTACACACACGCACGCACACACGCACACACACAGACACTAACGCCTCGTAAACCACTATGATTACAGCCAATTCTCCCTCTTTGTATTAGCACTCCCTCAATCTCTCCTTCCTTTCGTCCCCTTTTCTCTTCCTCGTTCAAGAGGAGGAGGAAGACGAGGAAGAGGGGAGGGGTAGAGGGAGAAGGAGGGATAGCAGGAGGGAATGGCAGAGGTAATGATGAAGGAGGAGAAGAAGGAAACCAATAATGATAATAATAATAATATGATGATAATAGAGGAGGAGGAGGGGGGCGGAAAAGGAGGAAAGGGAGAGAGGGAGGAGGTCAAGGAAGAAGGAGAGACAGAGGAGAAAATCAAGATGCTAATGATGAAGGAGAAGAAAGACTAAAATAACAATGATAATTAGATGACGATGACAAAGCCCGACGAAGAGGAAGAAGAACAAAAGGAAAAGGATAAGGAAGCCGCGTCCAAGAAGGATGGAGAGGAGAGGTGGGTGGCCTGGATGCTTAAGCCTTCTTAGCGCCCTTTTCCTCTTATGAGCAAAGGGGAGAATCGGGCAATGCCGTTCAGTCCAGCCTCCAGAGGGGTAAGTTCTCGAGGCTGCCCCGCGGAAGCCCCCTCGTCCTCTCTCTCTCTTGCTCTCTCCCTCTTTCTCTGTTCTTCTCTTTTCTTCTTCTTCTCTGTTCTTCTCTTCTTCTTCTTCTCTGTTCTTCTCTTCTTCTTCTTCTTCTTCTTCTTTTTCTCTTTCTCTCTCTCTCTCTCTCTCTCTCTCTGTCTCTCTCTCTCTCTCTCTCTCTCTCTCTCTCTCTCTTCTCTCTCTCTCTCTCTCTCTCTCTCTTTTTGTACATTTTTTCTCTCTTTCTCTATTTCTTCCTCTCTTTCTTTATCTATTTCTCTCCTCCTACTACTTCTTCTTCTTCTCCTTCTCTTTCTACTTCTCCTTCCCCTTCTCCTATTCCTTTCCCTTCCCTATCCTTCCCCCACCCCCTTTTCGACCTCGATTCAAAATAGCCTTTGTTGCGATGCTGGCAGGTCGGGAAGCAAAGAGGGGTGGGGGGGTCTTGCTCCTGCATGGGAAATCCTTCTAGCAAGATCCTATTCATTCCGTTGCAAGTTCATGTAATGCAACTATCCCTTTTTGCGGTTTTGCTGCGCTTCCATGTTCACGGGATATCTTATTGTCGTAGTCCTCCTTGCTATCAACATCTTACTCCTTCTCAGGCCTCCTTATATCACAAAAATCCTATTTCTT
>NC_091589.1:22137263-22139763 GCF_042767895.1 Penaeus vannamei
TGTGTGTGTGTTGGGGGGGGGTGCGTGCGTGTGCTCGCTCGCGAATGTACATGTGTGCCTGCGTCTGTGTGTGTGCATGCGTGTTTGCATGTCTGCGTGTGTGAGTTCGTACATCCGGTTGTGTTCGTAAGAATGCGCGTATGTGTGTTCGTGTGTATGCATATAAATCCATACACGCGTGCGTGTGCTCGCGTGTATACCTTTGTTCACATGTGAGTGCGTATAATTAGATCATGCTTCCGGCGACTGATAAATTTAGCAACAGACGCCCACTTACATAATCTAAATGAATTTAAAAGAGATTCGTCCACGCGCTCGCTGAATACGGTTAGCATATCATATCAGAACAAGCTGCCATGAACAACAAAGGACTGAAAAATGACTGTATAAAGATTTCCAAATATAATAATAACAAAATGAAACAAATCAACATCGTATTGGAAAAAATCAGGACCTGAACACGAAAGGAAGAAAGAAAGCGCGTAATAAATAAACAAAGAAAACAAAACAAAACATATCAAATTCCCCTTCCCCCCTCTCCTTCCTCGCTCCCTTCTCTAAATCACCGAAGATAATTATTAACCAATTAGCCACCGTCGCCTTCATATTTCTCAAATGAATTCTCTTAATTGTCCTTGCAAAACTGAGGTATGAAAAATACAAATCGCCGCCATTCTCTCTTTTTATTTTCTTGATTACCTAAACCCCTAATTACTCCTCCCCCCCCTCTCCCTCCCTTAACTGCCTAACACCCTGGCTATCTTACTTTCGCAGCCATTAACTCAACTCGTTATCCGACCGACGGTTTCCCCTTCTCCTTACCCTTTTCCCCGACCTCCCTTAACTCCCCCTTACCTAACCCCATCTTCTGCTAACCCCCCAGCTACCCTTACCCAAACTACCCCGACTATTTTTGTCCTAGGCCTACCCAGTTAATTCTCGATTTTGACTACCTCGAACATTTTCATAAACCTAACCCACTCCCTTTACCCATCCTTCTCAAGAATTCCCTACCCAAACCTCCATAAACTTATTCCCTCCTTCCCTCACCCTTCTACCCTCCTCCTTCCCTCCCTCACCCTTCAACCCTCCTCTTTCCCTCCCTAACTGTTACCCTAACCTCCCTTACCCTTACTAGTCTCTCGCTACCCCAACCTCCTCTTTACCCACCACCCTTACCCAACTTATCATAATCCTAACCTCCTTACCCTACCCTCCCTACCTCCCTTTATCATAACTCAACCTCCTTCCTATCCCAACCCACCCAACCCCCCTACCGACCCCCGCCCCCACACCCCATCTCCCCCCAACCCCCAATCGACCCGCCCCCATACCCCACCTCCCCCAACCCCCTACCGACCCCGCCCCCATACCCCAAATCCCCCCAACCCCCTACCGACCCCGCCCCCATACCCCAAATCCCCCCCAACCCCCTACCGACCCCGCCCCATACCCCAACTTCCCCCAACCCCCTACCGACCCCGACCCCACACCTCCCCCTCCCCCCTAACCCCCCTACCGACCCCGCCCCCACACCCCACCTCCCCCCTAACCCCCTACCGACCCCGCCCCCACACCCCACCTCCCCCCCAACCCCCTACCGACTCCGCCCCCACACCCCAACTTCCCCCAACCCCCTACCTACCCCATCCCCATACCCCAACTTCCCCCCCAACCCCCTACTGACCCCGCCCCCATACCCCAAATCCTCCCCAACCCCCCTACCGACCCCGCCCCCATACCCCAACTTCAACCCCACCGACCCCATCCCCATACCCCACCTCCCCCCCGCACCCCTACCGACCCCGCCCCCATACCCCCAACTTCCCCCCAACCCCCCCTACCGACCCCATCCCCATACCCCAACTTCACCCCAACCCCCTACCGACTCCATCCCCATACCCCACCCCCCCCCCCAACCCCCTACCGCCCCCGACCCCCACACCCCACCTCCCCCCCAACCCCCTACCGACCCCGCCCCCACACCCCAACTTCCCCCCCAACCCCCTACCTACCCCGCCCCCCCCGCCCCCAACTTCCCACCCAACCCCCTACCTACCCCGCCCCCACACCCCAACTTCCCCCCCAACCCCCTACCGAACCCCGACCCCGCACCCATACCCTAACTTCCCTTAACCCCATACCGACCCCGCCACCACACCCCAACTTCCCCCCCAACCCCCTACCGACCCCGACCCCATACCCCAACTTCCCCCCAACCCCCTACCGACCCCGCCCCCTTACCCCAACTCCCTACCGACCCCGCCCTCATACCCCACCTCCCCCCCAACCCCCTACCGACCCCGCCCTCATTCCCCACCTCCTCCCCCAACCCCCTACCGACCCCGCCCCCCTTATCCCGGGCAATTACCTCATTTGCCCGACATGCACAGTCAAGGGAGTTCGAGGTGTGTGTTTTAACCCTTTCCGTGCCTTTCCCCATCTCTGTCTCACTCACTGTTGGTGCGATATTTATTAATGCTTCGTACCTCATTTTCTC
>NC_091589.1:22152263-22157263 GCF_042767895.1 Penaeus vannamei
ATTGCCAAGAAATAACATCTGCAACAGCAAAGAATATAAATGAAATATGCAAATACAAGAAATGAAAGTACACAAAAGACAACAATATTAAATAGGGCAAGAAAACATGCAAAAATGCAACTGTAAATAAAGCAGACATAGAACAATCACAACAACGGCCATAACAACAAACAAAAAAGATCACAATAATAACAGGATCAACACAAAGAGCCGAGGTTCAGAACGAAAACAAAAATATACCAACCATAAAATCAGGAGAAAAAACAAGATCCACACACTCAAACAAAGGATAACAAAAACAAAAAATAGCCATAAACAAACAAATAACAATAACAAAACGAAAACCACAACTACAGCGAAACAAGGCAAAATACAAAACAAATTCCAAAACAAAACAAAAAGCCCAACCCAAAAAAAACAAAAACAAAACAAAATACATAACAAACACAAAATAATAACAGCAATAACAACAATAACAGCAGCAACAGCAGCAGCAGCGGCGGCGGCCACGACGGGTTGGCGCCAAGACAAAAGACAGTCACAGGGGAGGCCAGGCGTCGCGTCCCCCGAGTAGCTCTCTACGACAGCTTGGCTTTGTTGTGGGCGGCGTCAAGGAAATGCGGGGAGGGGGGGGGTCCTTAGAGACACTGGGGCAGAGGGGGAGAGGGAGGAAGGTGGGGGGGCGGGATGGAGGATGTATGAATGGATTGTTTGTGTTTCTCTCTGGATTTCTTGGTTTTGGTGCTGTCCGCTATCTCTGTCTCAGTCTCGATGTCGGTCTATGTCTATGTCTATGTCTATCTCTCTCCCTCTCTCCCATTCCCTCCCTTCCTCTTTCTCTCTCTATCTCCCTCTCTCCATCCTCACCATTATCCTTCCTATCGTCCTCCCTCCCTATCTCTTTAATCTTTCTTCTGACCTACTCTCTTTATCCTTCCTTCCATTCCTCTTTATTCATCTTATTCTCCCACCCTCCCTCCCTGTTTCCTGTTTCCCTCTTTTCCCCTTTTCTCGTTCCACCCCACTTATTGCCCTTTTCCTTCCTTTCTTCCTCTCTCCCACCCTCCCTCTCCACCTCCTCTCCCTTTTCCCCAGTCACCCTCTTTCCATCAACCACACTCCTTCTTTCCCTCTTCTTCCCTTCCTCTATCCCACCACTTCCCTCGCCCCTCCTCGTTCTCCAAATAACACACAAAACAACCTGTTAACCACAGCCCTCTCTACATAAATCCAGCGCCACAGAGTGTATACATCCATCGTCTGTCCCTCTACACTCGATGTATATCTGCGGAAACACCTCGCTACACACCCATTATTACAACTCGCGTGTCACCCGTGTGTTTATCTCAGTCGCACGTCGGAGGTACACGCACCGCTGGGTAGGCCCTACTGGTCTTACAACTTGTCGAGGTACGGTCCCCTCCCACCCCCTCTTGCCACTCGCTATACTAATGTACACTCCCACCCTCCCTCATGCCACTTGGCTTGGAATGGTATTCTAGCTCTTCTCCTTCCACTTCTTATGGTACGGTACCCTCCTTCCTCTCGTACCACATACCTTTCCTACGTATTGTAGCTCTCTATGGCATGTCATCCCCTTTCCCCTTTTACCACCCAGCATGGCACGGTACCCTCCCTCTCTCGTCTTTTCTCCTATCCTACCACTCACCCGCCTCGATCTATTTACCATGGGTGATGATACTATGCTCATTTCCTACCAAGCACCTTCCCTCCTCTCCCCTCCCCCCCTGCCGCCTTCACCCTCTTTCCATCTTCCTGCCCTCTCTTCTTTTCTCCTCTTTCCATTTCCTCCACCTCCTCTCCGTTCTCCCTCCCTTCCCTCTTCACTACCCACTTTCTATCCTTCTTCCCTCCCTCTACCACCTCTCTCTCTCCCCTCCTCTTCATCCCTCCACCCCCCCCCCCTCTTCCCCCTCTTCACTCCCTAGACAGACTGTCATTCTAGGAGTGACACCTGTTTGATTTGCGTCTACCTTGATGGCCGTGACTAGGGTATTTTGTAATAATATGGAGGAAGGGAGGGAGGAACGAGGGGAGGGAGAGAGGGAGGGAGGAACGTGGGGAGGGAGAAAGGGAGGGAAGAAGGTAAGAAGGCAGAGACGGAGAGAGGATGGTAGGAAGGCAGAGAGGGAGGGAGGGAGGGAAAGAGAAATAGGGAGGGAGAAAAAGGAACAGGGAAAGAAATGAGGAGGATGAAGAAGGTGAGGGAGAGGGGGGGAAGGAGGGTCATGGAGAGAGAGAGGGAGAGAGAGAGAGAGAGAGAGAGAGAGAGAGAGAGAGAGAGAGAGAGAGAGAGAGAGAGAGAGAGAGAGAGAGAGAGAGAGAGAGAGAGAGAGAGAGAGAGAGAAAGAGAGAGAGAGAGAAAGAGAGAGAGAGAGAGAGAGAGAAAGAGAGAGAGAGAGAGAGAGAGAGAGAGAGAGAGAGAGAGAGAGAGAGAGAGAGAGAGAGAGAGAGAGAGAGAGAGAGAGAGAGAGAGAGAGAGAGAGTGAGAGTGAGTGAGAGAGAGTGAGAGAGAGAAAGAGAGAGAAAGAGAGAGAAAGAGAGACAGAGAGACAGAGAGAGAGAGAGATAGAGAGAGAGAGAGAGCGAAAGAGAGAAAGAAAACTGAGAAGTAGACAGGAGCATGAGAGAGAGGGAGAGAGGGAGGGAAGAAGGTAAGAAGGCAGAGACGGAGAGAGGATGGTAGGAAGGCAGAGAGGGAGGGAGGGAGGGAAAGAGAAATAGGGAGGGAGAAAAAGGAACAGGGAAAGAAATGAGGAGGATGAAGAAGGTGAGGGAGAGAGAGAGAGAGAGAGAGAGAGAGAGAGAGAGAGAGAGAGAGAGAGAGAGAGAGAGAGAGAGAGAGAGAGAGAGAGAGAGAGAGAGAGAGAGAGAGAGAGAGAGAGAAAGAAAGCCGAGAAGTAAACAAGAACATGAGCCTGGCCGCGAGAGAGAGAATGAGATCATGAATGAGATTGCGAGTGCGGGAAAAAGAGTGTTTGCGACCGTGAATGAGCGAGCGAGGGCGTCCGTGTGCGCAGGCAAGTGTTGGCCAGCGACCCACCCCCACTTAAACTGATAGGATGTGTATTGATCGCGTGATAATTAGGTCAAATTGCACGATGCAATTTCTCCGTTGCACGAGATCGATGGATCAACTTGAGTCGACGCTCCGAACAAACGCCGTAAACGACCTTGCAAACCCCCGTCCATAAAAGGCCATGTTGATCTCCAGTTGCACAGGCGGAGGACAATAACGATGACGTCAATCAGTGTTATTTGAGTTTGCAATATGCAGCGGAAATAGCTATGGCCTTTGAAAATCGCCTGGGTTATATTAACTTTTTTCCATTCTCACTTTATTTTCCGTTTTACATTTCCTTATCAATATAATGACGCAGTGAATTTTCACATTAAGAACAATAAGTTGATACTCTCATATTAAGCGCATAAGGTTTATACTTATCAAACCACAGAACACTAGATAGTAAATTGTATAAAAAAAAAAAAAAAAAAAAAAAAAGTAGAGACAACACTTAAAGTTCAATTCCAATGAATAAATTCTTACATGTGATTTACAATTGCATAAAAAAAAGAATGAAAAAGAAAAAGGAATTAAAAATAATAGAGGAATGATGACGTATGCAAAAGGAATAAGAAAATGAACACCAATAGATTAATCATTACCACTAATATCTTTACTCCAACTACTTCGAATGACAATTATAATGACGATAAAAGATTGAACAGTAATGACGAAAAAGCCATCATCATAAAAAAAAATCAGCGTTGAAAGATAAAAAAAAAAAGACAGTAAAAAATAACAACCACCAGCAAAAAGAACGATTATGATCATGCAAATAAACAAACAAAAGTTGAAATCACGCCGCAGGTCCTATATTAATCCACCCCCCCCCATCCCTCCCCCCCCAAAAAAAAAAAATCTATACAACAGAACCGAGTTACAGTTCCTGAGGCAGCACACACCAAGCCAATAGCCGAGGGTTGAAACGACGACAATCACAGCGTCAAGTTAGTCCGAAAATCAGAACATCAAGTTACAGTCCGAAAATCAGATCATCCTCAGCGTGGGAATTCTACCTACCCGTCGGTCGCTCCATTTCTAGATACATAGACGACGGCGGAGGAAGGGGAAGGGAGAGAAAGAAGAGGAGGAAGGGAGAGAAAGAAGAGGAGGAAGGGAGAGAAAGAACAAGAGGAAGGGAGAGAAAGAAGAGGAGGAAGGGAGAGAAAGAAGAGGAGGAAGGGAGAGAAAGAACAGGAGGAAGGGAGAGAAAGAAGAGGAGGAAGGGAGAGAAAGAAGAGGAGGAAGGGAGAGAAAGAAGAGGAGGAAGGGAGAGAAAGAAGAGGAGGAAGGGAGAGAGGGAGATGGAGAGGGTTGAGGTGAGGGTGAGGGATATGGAAATGACGGTGGAAAGGGAGAGGGATATGGAGGAAAAGGAAAATGAAAGAGAGAAAGGTTTTTGGAAATGGTGAAGAAGTGGGAAAAGGAGAGCGTGATATGATAGAAAGAGAGAGAGAAAGAGAGAGAGAGAGAGAGAAAGAAAGAGAGAAAGAGAGAGAGAGAGAGAGAGAGAGAGAGAGAGAGAGAGAGAGAGAGAGAGAGAGAGAGAGAGAATTTACCAAAATTACCATAATCATCATCATAATTTTCAATATCATGATCAACATCACATTCATAATTTCGAACGCTCCTGTAGCCCATGATACTAATAACAACAATAATGGAAAACATAGAGAAGATCAAAAAATAAAATCAGAAAAAAACTTCGGTGATTGACACGCACAAACACAGGCAAATCCTCGAGATCTATACCATGTTTTCTTAAGTTCAGAGACAAGGGAACAGTTGTTTTTGCGCCGTCACTGTTGGTATTGCAAGTTTATTTGTTTATATTTGCATGGCCCTTAGATGGACTGTGTGTGTGTGCATTGTAGGTATACATGTGTGTATGAATATGTATACTGGACACATGCAG
>NC_091589.1:22162263-22167263 GCF_042767895.1 Penaeus vannamei
GTTGCTTACTTTGGTATGGCTGCTTCATCAGATATCCATACGTACCTGTAATGAAGAAAATATTATAAGATATTGTGCAAAGATATACAGAATCAGGAATTATATTCAAAACAGAGATAAATAGATAGATAGAGACGATAAGAGAGATTGATACCTACACACACACACACACACACACACACACACACACACACACATATATATATATATATATATATATATATATATATATAGAGAGAGAGAGAGAGAGAGAGAGAGAGAGAGAGAGAGAGAGAGAGAGAGAGAGAGAGAGAGAGAGAAATATCTACTGAACATCAAATGTATTTCTGTATTTTAATACCCGGAAAAGTATTACTGTCAAATGAATTCTTACATACAAATGGCTTGTCGACCTCCTTGCTGCTGACAGAGAAATCATCAAACCAATTAAATATTTCCTCCAATAAAACATCTTTGTCAGGATAAATCCCAAGCAATAACCGGGACTCAACAAAAGCCAAATGAATAAAGTTTCCCATATAATATCGAGACCGCTTTCCTTTCACAGAATTCCAACATGAAAGCTTACTACTGGATGTTGACTCCACGAAGCTTTATCGTTGCAGAATCAATTGAAAGGAACGACCAAATACATCTGTTGATCAGGCTTTATTCAAAGGATCAAAGGAACACTCGGAAATCATTTTTCAATTTGTTCTCGATGAAGATGAAAGAGCGTGAAAGGTAAACAGCGACAGCGGTATGACTATTAAACACAATTACGTGTATTCGCATATATATTCATATACTGACATACATACATACACATGAATGGATAGTTAGATCGGTGTAGATACGCTGCTTGTCCGTTTGTGTGTGTGTGCGAGTGTGTGTGTGTGTGTGTGTGTGTGTGTGTGTGTGTGTGTGTGTGTGTGTGTGTGTGTGTGTGTGTGTGTGTGTGTGTGTGTGTGTGAGGGAAAGAGAAAGAGAGAGAGAGAGAGAGAGAAGTAAGAACTGACTAACAGAGACTGACAAAGACATACAATCTAACAAAGAACAGCCACACAAGGCACAAAGACCACCCCACGCCCCTCCGCCCACAGCCAGCGAAACGCCATTCTAGACAATACAAAACACTCGATTAAATTTGCTCCAGTTTTGAGAATGGCAAATAAAACACATGAAGTTGGTCATAATGCCATTACACAGTTCGCTCGTTGTGAAAAGCCTACGGCATGCATCTCCATATTCTGTTAACGGACTCTGCCCTTCCCTTATAATTGCATTCTACAACCGGCCTGGCATAATTTTCGGAATGGGAACGGTTGTGATATTTCCACTCTGAATAGGAATCCTGGAATGGCAGGAAACCAGGGAAGAGAGAAAAAAAATCTTAAATGATGTTTATATGTTCTTCCATCTTTGCCGAGTTCATAAGGGGCTTATGTGTCTAAAATAAATCAAAATTCATCCCAGGAATTTTGTAATATAAATATGGATAGGAAAATAGATAGATGGATATATAGATGGATGGATAGATAGATAGATAGATAGATAGATAGATAGATGGATAGATAGATAGATAATAGACAGACAGACAGACAAATAAATAAATGAAGATAGGTGCTTAAATACAAATAGATAGGTAGATAAGTAGGTAAGCAAGTAGATATATGCTGTGCCAAATATCCGGGAACGAGGTGAATCTGCGGCCCAATGAGCGAGCCGTGAGGTGTCTGTGTCAACCAATCAGGTCTCGGCTTTGAGTCATCGAGAAGCGGCTGATGGTGAGTTGCGAGGTCAAGGCTGTGGACCTGTGTGACTCAACCTGGAGAACTATGCCGAGTTGCAGGTTACGGGGTTGTGGTGCTACAGATGCACTGGTCGACAGAGATGTAGATAAATAGTTAGAGAAGGAAAAAAAATATATATTAATAGAAATAGACACAAAAAACACCAAGATAGTTACAAAAACACATATCCCCCTACACATCTAACATCCCTCCCCTCTTTCCGTCCCACATCCACCCTTCCCCATCCCACAACCCCCCCTCCACAGATCCCACTTTCTTCACCCCTCCCCGTATCCCATAACTCTCTCCCCCTACACACTTCCCACATCCCGCAACACCTTCCGGAAAAAAAATCCCACATCCCTCCCCCTTCCGCAACACCCTACCCTACCCACATCCCTCCCCCGTTCCCCCTACCCTATCCCCCATTCCCACATCCCACATCCCTCCCCCTTTCCCCCTACCCTATCCCCATCCCCACATCCCACATCCCTCCCCCCTTCCCTCCCCTCCCCACATCCCGCATCCCACCCCCTCCCCTCCCCACATCCCGCATCCCACCCCCTCCCCCTCCACACGCAGCTTCGAGGGGAAGTTTGCACATCATGTATAACATTTATGAGGGGAAATTGGAGGTGGCGGCGCCTCAAAGAGCAGCCGGTCTCGCTGGGCCAAAAATCGGGAAGCGACGGCCGCCCGCGTGGAAATTGACTCCCGAGAAAAGGGGAAACGGAGTTCGTATCGACGCGTCTGCCCGGGAGATGGCAGGAATTACGAAAAGGGGAGAAAAGAGGGGGGAAGGAGACTTTTTTTAATGAAATGGAATGATGATGATGATATTGGAATGGAGGAATGAGGGTGCGCAAATTTGCCATCTGCGGAGGAACTCATTTTTATATATGATGCATGCACATATATGCATACATATATATCTTTATAATGTAATGTAAATAGATAGATACACATAGATTGGTTGACAGATTCCCAGTGATGCATACATAAATTAATAAATAATAAATAAATAAATAAATAAATAATAATAAATAACAAATAAATAAATAATAATGAAAACTAAAAAAATGATAATGAAAAGAAAAAACATTGATAAGAAGAAATAGAACAAGACAAAAAAATATGAGAGTTATGGAAACGAAATAATCCTTTCTCTCTCTGTCTAAAGCTAGGGACAGCCTCATTTCAGATTTCCTCCAGCAGAATAATGCCCACTGTGTTTATGCTGCAGTGATGCCGATATTCTGCAATGCCTTAGAGAGTCCATGCAAGCAATGTTGCTAATGAACAATGGTACAGCTAATGGTTTTGTAAATTCTACTGTTGGTTGTAGTTAAGGTAAAGCATCACAAGTGAAATAGAAAATGAATAAAGGCGAAAATGCAAAAAGAAAGATAAGAAAGTTATAATAATTAAAACTGTTATAACTGTTATCATAATTACGACCATTATAATCATTAGCATTAATACTACCTTTATAATAATTAACAACCATTGCTACTACTACTTCTATCATCACTACAACTACACTACTACTACAACTGATACAACACAGCTACATTACTACCACTATTACCAATTACTCTTAAATTTGTAATATTTCGACAAATCCAGAAACGTCGCTAAGTCCCTCATTATAAACACTCAAACAGCCAATTAAGCGACACGATAACAACCACTTTCAAAATCACATTATAATCATCACTTCTACTTCCTCCCTCCCCCTCCCCCGCCCTTAACCTCCCCTCTGTACTCTGCTCTTCTCCCTTCTTCCTCCTCCCTCTTCCCTTCCTCTTAGTAGGTTGTTTCCTCCCCCCCCACACTTCTTCCTCCTGCCTCTCCCCCAATCCTTCGACATCCCTTCAGTAGCCTGCTTCTCTACCTATCCTCCTTCTCTTCCTCCTCTTCCTCCATCTCCCCAACCCAATCACCACCACCACCACCACCACCCCACCCCCACACCCACCCCCACCCCCACCACCTCCCCCTCCTCTCTCCTCTCTCATCCTCATCCTACCTATTCCCACTCCCAGTCACTCCCTCCCTCCTCCTCCTCCTCCTCCTCGTCCCTTATCCTACCTATTCCCACCCCCAGTCACTCCCTCCTCCTCCTCATCCTTCTCCTCGTCCCTTATCCTACCTATTCCCACTCCCAGTCACTCCCTCCTCCTCCTCCTCCTTCTCCTCGTCCCTCGTCCTACCTATTCCCACTCCCAGTCACTCCCTCCTCCTCCTCCTACCCCTCACCCCAACCGTCTCCCCAGCGAGGCATTAACTCAAGTTGGACTGCGAGCAAATGCTTGTGTTCATTACTTTATTACATCTGCGTTTCAGATGGCTGTTGCAGATAGCTTTACGTCATTGATAGCTTCGTTTCCTGAAAGTTTTGCCCGAGGCTTTAAAGTGAAGCCCACTCCTCCCCCCCCCCTCTTTCTCTCTCTCTCCTCCCAGCCCCCCAGCCCTTATACTGATAACCGAGGACGAATATAAATTGCTAATGTATTCACTATATCAGTCAGTGTCTGTCTATCTATCTTCATTGCTCGTGTACTTTTTTCTAGCCCCTCCAGTATATTTCTTGTGATCGGTGCTTCTCTCTTCTTCTCCCTCTCTCTCTCTCTCTCTCTCTCTCTCTCCCTCTCTCTCTCTCTCTATATATATATATATATATATATATATATATATATATATATATATATATATATGTGTGTGTGTGTGTGTGTGTGTGTGTGTGTGTGTGCGTGTGTGTGTGTGTGTGTGCGTGTGTGTGTGTGTGTATGTGTGTGTGTGTGTGTGTGTGTGTGTGTGTGTGTGTGTGTGTGTGTGTGTGTGTGTGTGTGTGTGTGTGTGTGTGTGTGTGAACGCACATACTCCTCCAAACATGTTTATAACATCGGTGCACATGAGTATGTAAGATCCTGCACATTTGTGATGCAGAGGTACTAAGGCCAGACATAAAACCGTACTTTGGCGCACATAAATTGCTTTAGATGCAGATGAACTGAGCGAATTAGGTGGGAAATTGAATTTATTCTTTATGTGTCAGTAACAAACAAACACGCGCATACATATACATTTCCAAATCGCATAAAAGAACAGTGCCCTTGGTCCTAATGGGGAGGGGGGTCTGGGGGGGATGGGAGGATCATGAAATGGAAAAGAAAACTAAAGTAAATTACTGATTTGATTCTCTGCTCCTGTCTCTATTACTTGTGT
>NC_091589.1:22182263-22185673 GCF_042767895.1 Penaeus vannamei
GAGAGGGGGGAGGGGGGCGATCCAGCACGAACGCCCACGCCGGCTAACGATGGAGTGGGGGGGGGGGGGGGGAGGAGTAGTTGGTGATGGAGGGGTGGGGGGGATGTGAAGGAAAAGGATGAAAAAGAGGAGGTGAAGAAGGTGGAGGACGCGAAAGAGGGGGAATAGAGGAAGAAGGGAGGGAATGGAGGAAGGTGATAGAAGAGAAAGGAAACGAAAAAAAAAAAAAAAACGGAAGGGCATCCGCAACGAAAAAAGGAAGCAGAAAATCTACAAAAGAATCTGGCGTAAACGATGATAAATTGCATGTACGTGTGTAAATATGCGGTACACACACATACACACACACACACACACACACACACACACACACACACACACACACACACACACACACACACACACACAACACAACACAACACATAAAAAGATAACCCCACCCCCTACCCCTACCCCCCATCCCTACCACCAACCGAATGTTTTTTTTTCCTCCCACGGGTTTTATCCTTCTTTCCCCGTCTAGCGATAAATCACAACGTCTCTCGGATGAGTCTTTTTTTTTTCCCCTTCCTCTCCCTCTCTTTTTCTCTCCCTCTTTTCCCCCCCTTTTTTCCCCTCTCCTCCGTTCATCCCGGCGGAACAAGAGACTGAGGGAACATCTCCACCTTTAAGATAACTCCATTATCACGCCACGGTTTAGAGGGTCAAAATCCAGTAATAAAATCATTGGCGCTTTTCCCTTCCTCCCCCTGGCTGGTTTTTTAATCTTTTTGTTTTTTATGGCTTTGTTTTTTTTTCATCTTTCTTTATTTGTGTCAATCTGTGTTTATATTATTCTGTCTGCTTGCATGTCTACTTCGGTTTTTCTGTTGTTTTTTTCATTAACATCTGTCTGTCTGTCCCTTTCTCTTCTTCGTCCTTTCATTCCCCAATCCTTCCTTATTTCCATTTCTCTTTTCCTCCTTCCCTTTCTTCCTCTTTTCCTTTCCATCTCTTTCCTTCCTCTCTTTCCTCTTTCCCTCTCTCTCTCTTCCTCTTTTTATCTCCCTCTCTTCCTCTTTTCATCTCCCTTTCATCCTCTTTCCATCTCCCTCTTTTCCTCTCCTTCTCATTTCTCGTAACCACTCCCCTAATCGAGCCGATCTTCCTCCCTCCTTTATCCTTTCCCTCTCTTCATCTCCCCCTCCCGTTTCTCAAAATTCCTCTCTTAATAAGCGTCCTTATCTCTCTCTTTCCCTTCCCCTCTTCCTTTCTCCCTCTTCCTCATCTTCGACCACCGAATCAAGTGTTCTTCAACGCAAATGACCTGGTTGAGACAGCCAGTCAGTCAGACAAACAGACAGACAAACAGACTGGCTCACACACACACAAACACACATACACAGAGAGGAGAGAGAGAGAGAGAGAGAGAGAGAGAGAGAGAGAAAGAGAAAGAGAAAGAGAAAGAGAAAGAGAAAGAGTCAGTCAGTCAGTCAGACAGACAAACAGACTGGCTCACACACACACAAACACATACACAGAGAGGAGAGAGAGAGAGAGAGAGAGAGAGAGAGAGAGAGAGAGAGAGAGAGAGAGAGAGAGAGAGAGAGAGAGAGAGAGAGAGAGAGAGAAAGAGAAAGAGAAAAAGAAAGAGAAAGAGAAAGAGAAAGAGAAAGAGAGAGCGAGAGATAGAGAGAGAGAGAGAGAGAGAGAGAACCTATCTATATTCAGATAATACATACTTCAATAAATTGAATATACGTTTTTGTTCCAATTAGGGAGTGTTAGATTAAATCCCTGCAAAAGTTCTTATTCCGAAATGATTGCGTGCGTATGAACGGACGGACGTATGGTATGTATGTACCTTTCTGCATTTGTCAACATTAATACGGTTTAGTATGTACGTATGTATGTATGTATGTGCGTGTGTGTATATCTATGGAGAGAGAGAGAGAGAAAAAAAAAGAGAGAGAGAGAAAAAGAGAGAGAGAAATAGAGAGAGAGAGGGAGAGAGAGAGAGAGAGGGAGAGAGAGAGAGGGAGAGAGAGAGAGAGAGAGAGAGAGAGAGAGAGAGAGAGAGAGAGAGAGAGAGAGAGAGAGAGAGAGAGAGAGAGAGAGAGAGAGAGAGAGAGAGAGAGAGAGAGAGAGAGAGAGAGAGAGAGAAGAGAGAGAGTGAGAGTGAGAGAGAGAGAGAGAGAGAGAGAGAGAGAGAGAGAGAGAGAGAGAGAGAGAGAGAGAGAGAAAGAGAGAAAGAGAGAGAGAGAGAGAGAGAGAGGAGAAAGAAATTACCTCAAGTCCTACCCGCGCGGCGCCCCAACATCCTTCTCTTCCCCATTCATCCTAATCCCATAATCTACCGTAGTTATGCCTTTTTTTTCTTCTTTTACCCCTGCTTTTTTCCATGAATTTCCACGGCCACCATGATTTTTCAAAGCATTCAATTCCGACGAGATAAAAAAAAAAAAAAAAAAAAAAAAAACGAAATGAGCGCTTGTACTCCACATGTTCGCATTTGATTAAAAAATATATAGCCAACCCTGGGGCTAAACCAACCCCCCCCTACCCTATCCCCCTAACTACAACCTATCCATGCTTCCATCCCCAACCCCCACCCCCAGCCTCCCACCAACCCATGAAAAAAGGTCAAAAAATGGCTTCGGCTCCACATTTGGTAAAGCTAACCTCCCTTACCCCCACTCCTTCCCCTCCTCTTATGTGTCAACAACTTGCGGGATGAAATATTGATAAGCCAAACCGATGATCAAAACAGTATAAGCTCCCCCCCCCCTAAAAAAAAAAAATAAAAAAAAATAAAAAAAGTATACCTCCAAAAGAGTTCAGTTCATTAACCTATATGTTTTTTTTTCCATATACATTTTTTTTTCATTTTTTAATTTACTATTTCTATGTTCTTTTTATTCTAGTTATTTATCCTTTTGGAAATAATGAAATGATTGATTGGCTGACGTAATTCCATGAGCGGAGTTCAAAAAGAATGTCGGCGGTTTATGGTCGAAAATCCAAAACTGAAAATCTCCCTCGGTAAAGAGAGAAAGAGAGAGAGAGAGAGAGAGAGAGAGAGAGAGAGAGAGAGAGAGAGAGAGAGAGAGAGAGAGAGAGAGAGAGAGAGAGAAAGAAAGAAAGAAAGAAAGAAAGAAAGAAAGAAAGAAAGAGAGAGAGAGAGAGAGAGAGAGTGAGAGAGAGAGAGAGAGAGAGAGAGAGAGAGAGAGAGAGAGAGAGAAATAGACAGCGAAAGAAAGAAAGAGAAAAAAAAAACATAAAAAAAAATATAGAGAAAAAGTAACAGCATTAAACCCAAGCCAGTCTACAGTCAGACAGTCAAAATGGAACAGTGTCTGATCGAGTGTGAGGCGGAGGTATAATGCCCTTTGATGGCAGTCTAATGTAACGACTTTACGGCTAATGTTATG
>NC_091589.1:22186173-22198673 GCF_042767895.1 Penaeus vannamei
AATCAGAATAAAAAGAAAAAGAAAAAGGGTAGAGCAGAAGGGGGGGGGGAGGGGAGGGAACAGAAGAATATCCGTAGTGAAGTTCTATGCCATAATTAGGTGTGCAAATAGAGCTCACCTTTGTTCAGCGTGATGAACAAAAATTCCACCGACACACGAGACAATATCCCTTTAAATCTACGACTTCCTGCCTCGCTACCGGAAACCCAGTCACCTTCCCCATTGCAAACCGAATACACATTTATACACTAAACACCGCCTACCCCCTACCCATGAACCCATGCCAACGCCCCTATCCCTACACACACACACGCCCAAAAAAAGAGGAAAAAATCAACATTCAAAGGTTTTCGTCACGTCCCATTGTCTGCCTGAGCCCGGCGACCCTGCTACCGGGAGTGAGTTAATGTCTTGTCATCAACCAGCGGCTTCAAACAGGAAAATTGGCCGTTTGGACGCGGCGTTGTCCTGCACTCGCTAGTCCTTTACAGCAAGAATGGCCGTCCGGGTGCCCCCCTACCCCCCGCCCCCCATTTTTCTCTTGCTCTTTGTCGCACTCTTTTTTTCTCTCTCTCTTCTCTTTGCGTCTCTTTCTTTCTCCTATCCGTCGGATTTTGTCTCTGTTGATGTCTTTATTTTTCCTTTTATTTCTGCATGTCTGGTTGGTTCTTCTCTCTCTCTCTCTCTCTCTTCTCCCTCTTTCCCTCCTTCCCTCCCTCCCTCCCTCCCTCCCTCCCTCCCCCTCTCTCTCTCTCTCTTCTCTCTCTTCTCTCTTCTCTCTCTTCTCTCTCTTCTCTCTCTCTCACTCACTCACTCACTCACTCACTCACTCACTCACTCACTCACTCACTCACTCACTCACTCACTCACTCTCTCTCTCTCCCTCCTTCCCTCTCTCCGCATGACTGAGAGTATTGTTTCGAAGGACTCGGCCCAAAACAATGTCAACCTGTGAACCAACTACCTCTTCCTCTTCCTCCTATCTATTTTCCTCCTCCACATCCTCCTCACCTACTTCCCCTTCCTCTTCCACTTTGTCTTCTTTCTCCACTTTCTTTCGCCATCATCCCTCTCTGTTTTTTTTTTTTTCTTTTGTCTCCCCTTCACCATCTCCTCTCCACATCGTCCTCCTCCTCCTCCTCCTTCTCTCTTCCTCTTCTTCCCCCTCCCCTCCTTTCACTTCATCAAACTCTCCCCCTATCCCCCACCGACTACTCCCCGCTGTCAATCTCCCTCCCTTCTAACCCATCCTTCCTCCTCCTCCCTCTACCCTCTCCTTCCCCACCTCCCCTCTCCTCCTCCCCCTACCAACTCCTTTCTCTCCTCCCCGTTCCCCCCGTCTATCCCTCATCCCTCTAACCCCCCCCTTCTCCTCCTAACTCTCCCCTCCTTCTCCTCCTCCCTCTACCCCCTCCCTTCTCCTCCTCCCTCTACCCCCTCCTCTCTCCACCCCTCCCTCTCAAGCCTCTTCCTCACCTATACCTCTAAACCCCCTACTTCCTCTCTCTGACCCCTCCTTCCCTCCTCCCTCAAGCCCTCCTTTCCTCTGAGCCTCATTACCTCCTCCTCTAAACCCTACTTCCCTCCCTCTAAACCCCCTCCTCCCTCCAAACCCCCTCCCTTCCCTCCTCCCTCTAAACCCCCCTCCTCCTTCCCATCCTCCCCTCTACCCCCGCTCCCTCTAAACCCCCTCCCTTCCTCTCCTCTGGGCTTCCTCAACTTTGCATGCCTCTACCCCCTCCTTCCCCTTCCCTTCTAACCCCTCCTTCCCCTCCTCCCTCTCCCCCCTCCCCCTCCCTTCCCTCCCCTCTCCAGACCTGCCACGGTGACGACGAGCTCCCGCCGTCCTAAATTATGGCACAGGAAGACACACGGCTGCCATTAACCAACTTCCATAGCCGGGGATCCCAAGTGTTCCGGAAATTACGTACACACGAAAAAGAGAGAGAGAGAGAGAGAGAGAAAGAAAATGGGACGGATCGGTTTTGACTGAAAATGGCATCCGGAGAAAAGGTGAAAAAGGGGGGGTGGGTGAAGGGAAGGGAAAAGGGAAATGAAGAGAGAGGAGGAGGAGGGAAACATGAACACGTCTAGACAGACAGGTAGAGAGAGGATGGGAGAAAAATGGGATGTAGAAGAAAACGGAGTTATAGAAGTAGAGAGAGAGAGAGAGAGAGAGAGAGAGAGAGAGAGAGAGAGAGAGAGAGAGAGAGAGATAGAGGGAGAGAAAGAGAGGGAGAGAAAGAGAGAAAAAGATAGAGAGAGAAAGAGAAAGAAAGAGAGAGTGAGACAGACAGAGAGAGAGAGAGAGAGAGAGAGAGAGAGAGAGAGAGAGAGAGAGAGAGAGAGAGAGAGAGAGAGAGAGAGAGTGAGAGAGTGAGAGAGAAAGAGAGAAAGAGAAAGAGAAAGAAAGAGAGAGCACATTACAGGTATATAACACAAGCATTGTTTTACAGTAAAACAAAATTGAAAAAAAACTATAAACGCCCTTTCCGCCCAGTCATTCCTGCAAGCTCCTCCATTGTTTTAAATGAAAAACCACACAATCAGCCAGGCAATTTTCTCCTCCAACTCGACGGGAATCAAAACATCTACCATCATAACGATCATCATCACCTAAAAATGAAGAAAAAAAAGAAAAGAAAAGAAAGAAGGAAAAAAATAGTCGGGTTGAGAGAAGGAAGGGGGGAAATGATCAGCTCTCGTCACCGGTCGGAGGGAAAGCTGAAAGTTCAATTCCTCGAGGCTTCCTATCACGTTTTTCGCATGTGAGAGAGTGCAGCACCTCCCCATCAGCGGGTCATAAGGTTCCCGGTAGCACGAGAAAGAAAGAAAGAAAGAAAGAGAGAGAGAGAGAGAAAAAAAAAAACAGTGGAAGGCGCTTTCACAGTAATCGCACACCGCCCCGGAATGAGTTTTGAAAAGGTTAATTGTACTCTTTTCCACTCTAACCTCTCCCACTCCCCTCTCTCCCCTCCACCTTACTCCTACTCTTACTCCCCTCCTCCCTCCCTCCTTCCAACCCCTGCCTTCCCCTCCTTTGTACCCCCTGTCCCACCCAATCTCTCTCCCTCCACCCCCTCTTTCCCCTCACTCTCCTGCTACCCCTGCCCTTATCCCTTCTTCCCTTCCCCCTCCTGCTTCCTCCCACCCTTCCACTTCCTCCTCCCCCTCCCCTCCCCCACCCTTCCTACTCGAGTCAGCGAGAGAGTTCGGAACATTGCTATTCACTTCTGTACGGGAATAAATGGCCGAACTGAAGGGTAAAAAATGTGAGGAAATTGATTAAAGATAAAAAAAAAAGGGACGGGGATGGAAAAAGTAATACGGAAATAAATTGGAATTCATTATTCTTTTTTCCCCCTAAGTTGGACGAGGCGAAACTCTGCGTGTTGCTATAACTTGCCCGAACTATTGTTTACCAACAAAATGTGACAAGACATTCGCTTCTGAACAAAACTGGTCGCTATTATAAACACGATGACGATGCGGAAATGGCCGTCTTCAGCAACATACTGGCGAATTGACGACGATATTTTCGTATGATTTTCTGCACGATTTTTTTCTTAAAGAGCCGACTTTGCGCAAATGGTTGGCTATAATACGTCTGAGGTGAGTGTACTGCAGAGAACACGGCGGGGATGGCTGAGACACCGAGAAGAGGAGGAAGGGAGACGGGAGGGGGGATAGTGGGAGAGAGAGGTAGAGGTAAAGCGAGAGGGAAACGAGAGGGAAACGAGTCTGTCTCCCCCTTCCCTCTACCTCTCCCTCTTCCCCTTCCCCTCCCTCTCTCTCTCCCTCGCTCCCCGATGCCGTCAGAGTCTCCCCCCGAATAATACAGCGCAACGTGCTTAGTCGGAGGCAAAGCTGACTTTCCTTTTAAACCGAGTAGAGTCACCCTCCTGAGCCATTGCCCCGCGCCGTAGCCTTGCAGTTAGCGTGTAAATATGCAATTGCACGGCGTTCGTAAGCTCAGAAGGGATTTGCGAGGAAGGTCACGCGAGTTTGGTCTTTATGCACCTGTGTCCCAGATGCGTCGCTTGAATGACACCTCCGGGGATCTACTTTTAATTTGTCTTTCTCTTTATTACTCTTTTTGTCCATGTGTCTGCCTGATTGCATGGACGTACATTCGTATATATCTATATATCTGTTCATCCGCCTATTTATTCCGTGTTGTTCTCCTCTTCTCCCCTTTCCTATCATTCCTTTCCGATTCTTTACCATACATACATACACACGTACATGCATATATACTTACACACACACACACACGCACACACACACACACACACACACACACACACACACATACAGATAATTAGACAGGTAGAAATACAGATAGATAGCTAAGAAGACAGAGAGATAGACATATAGATAGAAAGACAGATGGATAAAAAGATACAGGGAGTTTGGAAGTCAGACAATGGACAGAAGGACACAGAGAGAAATATATCCAGTTAGATGGATAGAAAGATACAGATACAATCATACATATATAAAACATGTATGGATAGATCGACACAGACAAATAAATAGATATATATACATATAGATATATACACAGACAAGACAGACAGAGTGCCAGATATAAATAGACTGATAGAGACAGATAGACGATAGACAAAATAGGCATATGGACCGACAGATTCCGAAACAACAAAGGCCTCAGCAGACTAGACCCCAAAAGGCATAGCCGCTCTAACTATGCATCCGTTTGCTCCACAACGCTTAACCACGGAGACTCCGAAGCCGCGTTGTTAGCCAGCGAAGCAAACGAGAAAATGTAAATTGATAAAGATGTGACAAGCCGCCAGAGACTGAAAACATTTATGAATATTTGATGCATCAATGCCACTCTTTAATTAAAACCAAGGCATCCCCCACTTTGAATAATTCATATCATCACCGGATTTTGAATAAAAGTGATTCTCAAAAAGCTTGTTCGAAAAAAAAGAGACCTTTCTGATCACGTGGAAGCTCGTAATGACACACATGCACGTGTATGTGAGCGTGTGTGTGTGCGTGTGCCTGTGTATGTGTTTGCTTGTGTGTGATTGTGTGTGCTTGTAAATGAGCAGTGATTGAGCTTCAGAGCGAGCATGAGTATGAGTGTGTGTTTGCAGGTGCGGTCACCCATGGTTTCCTACCTACAGTATATACTGCATAAATGAATATCACATGCTCTTTAAAATCCCGTAATTCGTTTGGTAAAACTTTACCATTCAAAAATATGTCATATCCGCCCTAATCCCCTCTCTCTCTCTCTCTCTCTCTCTCTCTCTCTCTCTCTCTGTCTCTCTTCCCCCCCTCTCTCTCTTCCCCCCTCTCTCTTTCTCTCTCTTCCCCCTTCTCCCCTCCTCCCTCCCCTCCCCCTTCCACTCCCCTCCCTCTCCCTCTCCCCCTTCCCCACCTCCCCCTCCTCCTCCCCTACATTGCTCTCTGCAACATTTTCGCTCGAGAGACCTGAGCACCCGCCCGCGTCCCTACCCCCACCCCTTACCCCCTCCCCACCCTCCTGTCTACCTTTCACCACCCGCCCGCGTGTCTCGCATACAAGAGGTGACGTATTCACCACGGACGGCCGCCCACCACCCACCGCCCACCGCCCACCTCCTCAACAGCTGTACATCGCGGCTTTGTATATCAATCGGCGATTCAGTCCACGGCGCCGACTGTACCGAGTCGCAAAGTTCACGCAGCGAACTCTGCTTACCTCTAGTCCTCCCCCCAACCCCCCAACCCCCCGCCCCCTTCCACTTTCCTCCAACACTCCGCCCTTCCTCCACTTCCCCGAACATTCCTCGTTCCTCTCTCTTTCCTCCACTTCCCCCTCTCTACTTCCCGCAACACTCCGCTCCCTGGCGTAATCTCCACCAATCTCCCACTCCCTTTTTTTGTGTATTCTCCCTCCTCCGACATCGCCCCGTTGCACAGTTCTGCTCTCCTCCTTCCCTTCCTCTACTTTCTTAAACCTCCTCGTTGTGTATTTCTCCCCCAACCCACCCTTCCCCTCTTCCCTTCCCCTCTTGACCCTTCTTCACACCTCTTCCCCTCCTTCCCTCCCCCTCTTCGCCCCTCTTCCCCTGCTTCCCTTCGCCTCTTGACCCTTCTTCACACCTCTTCCCCTCCCTCCCCTCCCACCTACCACCCCCTTCACCTGGAGACTTTATGACAGCCGCTCCTCGATGAATATTTCATGCCTGCAAGCAAAAGGACACAAATAAAATCGATCTTCGGAAGCACAAAGTCTCGGTCGCAGGCGAACACTTGCTTTTGGATATGGTCAGGCAGGCAAGCAGACAGACGCTCGTACACAAAATACGAGCGTATCTAAGTCTACAAAGCAAATGTATGCATGCAAAGGTAGACATGATCATATACACACTTACGAAGACACATACATGTACACACATACGTGAAAACATACAAACGCATTCATAAACGCATACATAAACTCTCTCGCACACACACACACACACACACACACACAAATACACACACACACACACACATACACACACACACACACATACACAAATACACACATACATACACATACACGCAAACCTAACAACCCAGTTACACCTGCATTTGAAACTGACTGACAGGCTGGATCAAGACGTCAGTTCACCCCCGAAGCCATGCACAGTGCGCGCATGGCAACCCGTGTACTGCCAGTCAACAATCACCCCCACTGTTGCAGAGGGACGCCCATGCACATCCACTCATTCGCAGAGGGAGCAACTGCAATTGCAATACACTCTCCGAATTAGCGTGTTGCTGTGGCTATTACGAAGTGCTCCGTGTGTAATTTGAAATATGCTTTGTTGCTCGTCCGGCGCTCATGGCATTTCATCTGAGTACCATCTCTCCCATGGGGGCGGGGGTAAGGGTGGGCGTGGGGTGGGGAGAGGGAGAGGAGGAAGAGGTGGGGGAAGGGGGAGGGGGAAAAGAAGGAAGGAAGGAAGGAAGGAAAGGAATGGAATGGACAAGAGAAGAGAGAGAGAGAGAGAGAGAGAGAGAGAGAGAGAGAAGAAGAGAGAGAGAGAGCGAGAGAGAGCGAGAGAGAGCGAGAGAGAGCGAGAGAGAGCGAGAGCGAGAGCGAGAGAGAGAGAGAGAGAAAGCGAGAGCGTCTTAAGGGACAAACACAGCCAAGCAGGGACGGTGAGACAGCGCAAGAAACAGATGAAGAACCAACAAAACCTTTACAAACCACAGAAAAGGCACCCATAAAATACCAACAAGAGAGAAGCACACACACACACACACACAAAAAAAAAAAAAAAAACACACACACAGACACAAGCATGGGACAGATACAACACAGAAAATCACATGAACAAGCACAACACACGCATATGCCAAAAACACTAACAGAAACAAATACCCCACTGATAGATTAACCACAAACACACGCGCACACGCACAAAAAAATAGATGTAAGAATAATAATAATAATAATAAAAAAAAAATAATAGTAATAATAATAATAACAATAATAAATAAATAAATAAATAAAATAAAAATGGACAAAAACAACACAAGCCCAGCAAAATCAGAGTCTTTCACCTTTCCCTTCCTCCTTCCTCTTTCTTCCTTCCCCCTTCCCTCTTCCCCCTCCTCCTCCTCCTCCTCCTTCGGCTGGACTCCCGACGCGGCGTCTCGCTCGACCTCGGCCTCTGATTATAATAACGCGGTGCATCCAAGCATTAAGCGCCCATTCTCTGCACTTACTGCATACGTCGGGGGTAACCGGCCGGAACCAGGAGGGGGGGAGGGAGGGAGGGAGTGGGGTGGGGGGAGGGATTTAAGGAGGAAGGGAGGGAAGGGGAGAGGAAGTGGGGATGGGAGGGGAGGGTAGGAAGGAAAGAAGGAAGGAAGAGAGGGTAAAAGGAAGGAGGAAGAGGGAGGAGGGACGAGGAAGGGTGGGAGGGAAATAAGGTAAGAAAGTAGGAAGGAGAGGGGAGGGAGAGGGAGTGGGGAGGGGAGGGAAGGATAAGAAGGAAGAGAGGTTAAAAGGAAGGAGGGAAGAGGAAGGGTGGAAGGAAATAAGGTAAAAAAAAAAAGAAGGAAGGAGGAGGAGGAGGGAGAGGGACGATTTAAGGGAAGGGGAGGAAAATAAGATGGGATGGGAGGATTGGAGGGAAAGAGGGTGGGAGAAGAAGGGGCAGAAAGGGCGGGGGGGGCAATCACCCGAAACTAGTGGGGAAGAAGAGGGGGGACAGGGAGGAGTATAGGGGATGGGAAAGGAAAAGGAAGGGGAGAAGAAGAGAAAGACGGGGAGAGTTTGAGATGAGGGACAGGTTAGGGAGAGGGAGGCGGATGGAAAGAGGAAAGAAAAGTAAGAGAAACTGAGGAAGAAGAGGCGTATAACGAAAAAAAATCATGAGCAGAGCAAGAAATAGATAGATAGATAGATAGAGAGAGAGAGAGCAATTGAGTCCTCTTCCCGTTTAGAGATTCTTTCATTTCACTCAAAAAAGCGAAATAAAAATAATACTGGCTATGACGACGGTGATGATAATGAAAAAGGAAAGACAAAGTTTAGCTAAGCTAATTGGCAGTCTAAAAAAAACATATAGCGATGCCAACCATCATCTACCTCTATTTCCGTTCATTGCGAGTGTGTTTCCGTACGTTTCTTCAATAACGAGAGTCTGTCTAGTGAAAAAAAAACATAACTATATATAAAAAAATCCAGCTCTCCATACTCATCTCCCCCCCCTCCCCTTTCTTCCAAAGAACCCATCCACCGGCATGGGGAGGGGGGGAGGGGGCGAAGCAGGCCATACCCTCCCTGCCCGCCCCCTCCCCTCCCTCCCCCCAGCCGCCATACCCGGGGTACCAGCAGGCCGGACGCATCAGAATGCAGCCCCAGGGATATTTTTGAAAGTATAATGCCGTAAGTGGAGCTTCATGAGAATGCGACGGCCATGCTGTAATTACCGTCCATGGATATGAAGTGCAGTTACTGTAACAATCTTTGTATATCAAGCCCATTCGGGTCCCTGGCCTGCTTGGAGTCTGCTTTCGGGCTTTGTGCTTGCGTGGAAAAGGCCGAATGAAAAGGCGGGCGAGCAGGTGGCGCTTCAGTAAAGGTGATACCACGGCGGGAGGACAATCTTTCCGAAAAATTTATTCTTCGGCAGGAAATTGTTCCCTGTTACGTTACTCATTATGGAGTTTTGAGTAATGACAGTGATGATGGTGATGATGATAATGATGATAATGGCGATGATGATAATGATGATGATAATGGCGATGATGATGATGATGATGATGATGATAATGATGATGATGATGATAATAATGATGCCGATGTTGATTATGATGACGATAAAGATAATGATAATAACAACAGTAATAATAACAACAACAAAAACGGAAAAGACATTTACGAAAACCTAACACAAAAAATATCAATCAATCGCTCTAAATCGACATTCCTTCTCTTTCCTTCGCTTCCGCGCACGTGTCTCGCGGATATCTTAATCAATTCAATTTGCAATCTATAGTGAATAATAGTGTGTCGCTACTCTCTTTCTTTATCGCTGTTCCGTCTTTCTACCTGTTTTATCTCTTATATCTTTGCGGATTCCATTTGAATTGGGAGGTCTGCCATCTATTTATTTATTTACGTATTCATTTCTCTTATAAAAGATTACAATAGTAATAGTAACGGCAATAATAATAATAATGGCAATGATAATAATAATATTAACAGTAAAAAAACAATAATAATAATACATTTACTTTGTTTATATCATAAGTATACTCATAAATGTGTGTGTGTGTTTGGGTTTATATATTTAATGCGTGTGTACATATATACGAATACATACACATAGCACACACACACACACACACACACACACACACACACACACACACACACACACATATATATATATATATATATATATATATATATATATATATATATATATATTCATTCATTCACTTTAAGATAAAATATAAAAAACTACTACAGCTCATTTGGTCACACGTGTTTAATGTTTGTTTCACAATCTCCACCTTGCTCATCCTTCCCCCCCCCTCCCCCTCTTTCGTTTTTCATTAAATCATCCCCAAAAAATTATCGCCTTTGAAGCTCCCTTCTCGCGTCTTATCATCTCATTTCATCTTGTATTCCATTTCATCTTATATTCCGATTTTTTTCCCTCCTTCGGAATCTTCCAAGACGGTTCGACGGTCTGCAATCTACAGCAAAATTACGGCCCTTTTTTTTACGTCTACTCGAGTCACTTCCTTGCGTTGGTTTCAATTCATTTCATTTCGTAATCCATTTCGTCTGGAAGCACATCTCTCCTTCCCCCCACCCCCCACACTCCTCCAGTCAAATGTTCTGGATCATATCTACAATCTGCAACAAAATACACCACTTATTGTAGATATATCCACGTAGCGGTTTTTATACCAGTTCATTTTTATCTTACCCATATTCCCTATCATAAACATTTAAAAAAAAATCGGAATTACCTAGTCTAAGGGAAAAAATCCTTCTAATTCTGTATTTCCATGTAATACTCTTTATTTTGTGCCATTTCACTTTCTTATCGACCTCCTCAACGATAAATATATAAATAAATAAATAAAAAACTTAATGAATAAATAATTAAAAAATCACTAAATCTACTAACCAATCTACAATCCACAACGAAACAACACCGAGATTAAATCTAAAAATATCCATTTGATGGTCTTTATTTCGTCTAAAGCCCCCCACCCCCCATCCCCCCTCTCACTATCCAAAAATACAGAATATGCAACGAAACCACACCTACTTGTACATTTAATCTACTTTTATTTAAACATTTCCACTTGAGCTACATTTAATCTACTTTTATTTAGACATTAACATGATCTACACTAAATCTACTTTTACTTAGAAATTTCCACTTGAGCTGCATTTAATCTAATTTTATTTAGACATTTCCACCTGAACTACATTTAAACTACTTTTACTTAGACATTTCCACCTCATCTAAATTCAATTTCATTTCATCTCATTCTACTCCTCTCTTCCAAAGTTCAAAAAAAAAAAAAAAAAATCTACAACCTATAACGAAACCACATCTTCCTCTTCCATCTACAACCCACAATAAAACTAAATGTACTACCCCTTAATTTGCAATAAAACTAAATCTACCTCTACATTTCCGTTTAACCCTGATTTCAATTCATTTCGCCCCACTATTACAACCCCTTTACATACATACACAAAAAATAAAACGATTGTAAAACCCCGCACTATGCAACGAAAGCCAAGATCTCGCAAACTTAGGTATTTCTATGTAGTGTTTCAAGTCCTGACTGTGTGGCCAATAGACGTTGCTCTGTGACCCACACGTGTGCAATATTCAATACAAGGCTGATGAATTATTAAGTAGTGTGCTTCGGAGATTCTTCCACCTGCTGACGGGCACTGGTTCTCACGGAGAAGGCGGAAGATCATCGGCTTTTTAATTTTCTTTTTTTCTTCCTCTTCTCTTTTTTTTTTTTAGCTTAGTTTTATTTGGGTTTTGTTTCAGCTTATGGTTTGGTGTTTATTGTGTTTCTTCGAATTGTGTGTAGATTCTCTGTCTCTCTCTCTCTGGCTTGTTCTCTCTCTCGCTTTTTCTTTCTTTTTTTTTCTCTCTCTCTTGTTCTCTCCCTCTCTCTTTCTTTCTTTCTTTTTTCTCTCTTTTTTTCTCTCTCTCCCTTTCTTGCTCTCTCTCTCTCTCCCTCTCTTGGTCTCTCTCTCCCTCTCTCTTTCTCTCTCTCCCACTCTCATTCCTTCTCTCTCTCCCTTTCTTGCTTTCTCTCTCTTTCTCTTGTTCTCCCTCTCTCTCTCTACCTCCCCCTCGCTCTCTCTCCCTTCCTCCTTCTCTCTCTCTCTCTCCTTCCCTCCTTCTTTCTCTCTCTCTCTTTCTCTTTCCCTCCTTCTCTCTCTATCTCACCTCTCCCTCTCACACCCCTCCCTCTCTCACCTCCCCCTAAACCATCACCACTATCTCCTCCACCTCGTCCTTCCTCCACCACCACGTCCTCCACCTCCCCCTCACTCCCACACGCGCCGACCCTTAACACAATGGTTCGAAAGGGGTGGGACTTCTCCTTCAAACTCTCCAACACACCCTGGAGTCTCCTTGTGAAATATGAGGAGCTCCAATCGGAGTTTTGGAAGGGGGCTGGGGAGGGAATAGGGGATGGTGAGGGTGGGAGGGGCAAGGCGCGGGGAGGGAAAAGGGGGAGGGAGAGGGAGCAAGGGATTTGTGGGAAGGAGGGAACCTAGGAGGACGAAGTGGGAAGGGGGAAAGGGGAAGGGGAAAAAGCAAAGAGATAATGGGAAAAGAAGGGGGAGCCGGGGTGGATAAAAGGGAAAAAAGGAGTATTGACACCAAGTAAGGACGGTCAAGGTTCAAAGAGTGGGAGGAAGAAGGGAGAGAGCCGGAAAAGAATAGAAAATAGAAGAGAAAAGGAGGAACAGCAGAAGG
>NC_091589.1:22226173-22228673 GCF_042767895.1 Penaeus vannamei
GTGTGTGTGTGTGTGTGTGTGTGTGTGTGTGTGTGTGTGTGTGTGTGTGTGTGTGTGTGTGTGTGTGTGTGTGTGTGTGTGTGTGTGTGTGTGTGTGTGTGTGTGTGTGTATGTGATATATATGTATGCATGTATGTATGTATGCATATGTATGTATGTGTGTATATACATAGATACATACATATATATACACATATTATATATATATATATATATATATACATATATATATATATATATATATATATATACATATATACATATATACATATATACATATATACATATATACATATATACAGAGAGAGAGAGAGAGAGAGAGAGAGAGAGAGAGAGAGAGAGAGAGAGAGAGAGAGAGAGAGAGAGAGAGAGAGAGAGAGAGAGAGAGAGAGAGAGAGAGAGAGAGAGAGAGCCGATTGCCAGGCCGCTATTAATCACCTGAGGAGTTCATAGTTCTCCCTAAAGTGATGGCGGAAGGTCAGCGCCCGGGGTGGGGTGGGGTGGGGTGGGTGGGTCGGGGGGTGGGGGGGTATGAAGGAGTTTGTACAAGGGAAGTTACTTGGGGGAAGTACACTCTCATCGCCTGTGCTATAGTCTCATTCGATATTTTCATTTTTCTTATTGATAATTACTCGTACTCCCTCTTTTTCTCTTGTTCGATCTTACGGACTCTCACTCGGTCACTCTCTCACTCTCTCTCTCTCTCTCTCTCTCTCTCTCTCTCTCTCTCTCTCTCTCTCTCTCTCTCTCTCTCTCTCTCTCTCTCTCTCTCTCTCTCTCTCTCTCTCTCTCTCCCTCTCTCCCTCTCTCCCTCTCTCCCTCTCTCCCTCTCTCCCCTCTCTCTCTCTCTCTCTCTCCTTCCCTCCATAACCCCAGCCGCAACATAAAACAACAACCCTGAATATACTCATCATACAAAAATAAAGAAAAAGAGAAAAGAAAAAATAAAACGTCAACAGAAAACGGGAACAGGCCACCGACGCGCCCCCCCCTCCCCCCCCCCCCTAGCTCCCCACTGCACACCAAAAACCTTCTGGGTTGAGGTTGAGGTTAGGAACAATAATCCACCTTTTGCGACCTTTTGTACAACGCCCCTTCCCTTCCGCACATTACTTTCCGCAATCCGGCACAGCAGCGGCCACCTTTCTTGACCCTTCGTCCGGAGACATCACGAGGCAGCCTGTCATTATTATTATTATTACGTGCGTCCGGGAAGGAGGTCTGAAGGAGGGCGTGCAGGATTTTTTTTTTTTCTTTTTTTTCTTTTCTGAGGGGAGGTGAAGGAAGAAGGATTATGACGTCATGTTTTTTTTTCTATTTGAGAAGGGAGGGAAGGCGAGGGGAGGATGGAATGCATGAGGGAGGGAGGGGGGGTGAAGGGGAGGAGGGGGAGCAGGATCTGTGACTGAACATATTTGTAAGTGAATAGTTGAGTCTGGATTTTCTCTCTTAATTTCACGCCACATAAGAGAAGAGGCATAAAAAGGTAAGAACTGGTAAGGAAGGGAGAGAGAGAGAGAGAGAGAGAGGGGGAGAGAGAGAGAGAGAGAGAGAGAGAGAGAGAGAGAGAGAGAGAGAGAGAGAGAGAGATAGGAGAGAGAGAGATAGGAGAGAGAGAAATAGGAGAGAGAGAGAAAGAGATAGGAGAGAGAGACACATAGAAGAGAGAGAGAGAGAGAGAGAGAGAGAGAGAGAGAGAGAGAGAGAGAGAGAGAGAAAGAAAGAAAGAAAGAAAGAAAGAAAGAAAGAAAGAAAGAAAGAAAGAAAGAAAGAAAGAAAGAAAGAAAGAGAGAGAGAGAGAGAGAATCTTCCCACACTACTTAATACTACACCACATCGACCTTAAAAGGAAAAAAAAAATACCTTAGGCAGCTCTACACCACTTTAACCCTTGATCCAAACGGGATATGCTTAGCCCTATCACCCTTATCCTACCCTAAACCCAAACAAAACGCACTTCCCCACTTGGTTTAACCCGCGTTGCCAGCCAAGACAAACAAGCCGACATCACCCTTTTCTCAAGCAGCTCACCCTAAGTGCAGAACAAGTCAAGTCTCGACATTCCACTCTCACGCACTCTGATTCCTAGCAACACATGCTGTCACCCTTCTGAGCTCACCCTTCTGACCTCCGTACGCCACCATCGCCTCCACTCGCCATGCACAGCCATCTTCAAACCTTATGACTATTCCGCCATCATTATAATCATCATCATCAAGGTCATTATCACCAGCATCACCACTATTATCATTATCATCATCACCACTATTATCATTATCATCATCATCACCACCATCATCATTATCAATACCACCACCATTACCATCACCCCATCATCATCACTACCGCCCGCACTACCACCCACCACCACTATCATCATTATCGCTCCATTACTGCCATAATCCCCGTCATTATCACAACCACCACAATCATCACCACCATCATCATCACCGCCACCACCATCATCATCACTGCCACCACCACCACCATCATCAGTACC
>NC_091589.1:22233673-22236173 GCF_042767895.1 Penaeus vannamei
CTCCTATTTCTCCTTCGTTCCTCTCCCCTTTCCCTCTGTCTCCTCCCCAGCAACCACTAAATATAATATTGACGATCTTGGCGGCATGGGGGACATCAGCCTCGTTGTGCAAGAAAATTATAGAGCATAAGCAAGAGCGAGAGGGGTCGCCACCATCAAGCGCAGAACATAGCAGACATATGCGAGTATGTCAGCGAGCAACAGGCAATAAAGAAGGGCATAGCAAATGGCCAACAACCCTGGATGGAGATATAAGGCACACAGATGCACACGCACACACGCTCCCATCACCGTTATCACTGTGTTTTGTTATCTCGACATCCCCATCACACCCGCACTCTGTCACGCCTGCAGCCTGACACATAGCCCTGTATCCCGTGTGCTATGACCTGTTATGACCTATCTTATTTCGTATGTCTTGAATGCATTGCTTATTCTCATGATTATATTGCCGATGCCACACGTACTCTGGGGTTGCTGCTGTACATTTCGCCAAGTTTTGTAAGGATCGTTGATATCATGCCTCTTGCGTTGGATTTAATGTGAGAAGGGATAGCATTTTCTGGAGATTTTGTTAAGGATTTGGGTTTACAGTCGTCAAACGTGGCTTTGCATGATACATACGTACATACATACATACACACACACTTATATATAAATATATATGCATATATATATATATATATATATATATATATATATATATATATATATATATATATATATATATATATATATATATATATATATATATATATATATATATATATATATATATATATATATATATATTATTATTATTATTATTATCATTATTATCATTTTTATTATTACCATTATAGTAAGCTATATAAAGAGCCACACTGAAAAAATCGAGATTTATACCACCAAAGATGTCAGTGCAGGTCAAGATACAGCGAAGAAAGAATGAAAGTCAGCTGATCTTTTAAACTTATCAAGAGTCGGAGAAGTTACAATCTCTGAAGGCAATCTACTCCAAAGTCTACAAATTGCAGTAAAAAGCATCTAGAAAGCTGACTTGTAGACGATCGACTTACATCAAATGTCATTGAACTGAGGGCCAAAGAACTTCTGGTAATTCTTGCAAGATGATAAAAATCAGGTAAAAACTTATAGAGGGGATGTGAATTTTCGGTTTTATATAAATAAATAAATAAATAAATAAATAAATATATATATATATATATATATATATATATATATATATATATATATATATATATATATATATATTCATGCACATACATACACATACATACGCGTGTGTGCGTCTTGTGTATGGATATACGCATATACCATCCAGATTCACTCTCCCTCGCACACGCAAATATACGAGTTTTGATTAAAAAAAAAAGAAACGAAAGACTTGAAAAAAATCTACATAAGCGGGAGTCAACTTAAGAAAGTTTAAAGGTCCGGGACGCGCTTTCGTGCCTATTGCTGTGTCGTATTTATACGCTCAAGCCCTCAATTAACAGTATACGAGAGCTCCCTGGCTAGGTTGACTTTACAAAGGCTTCAGAACAGCTTCCAAAGTTTGTAAGTTTTTTCTTCTTATCCTCTTCCTCCTCTCCCCCCTCCACCTCAGCCTCACCCACCCACCCCGTTTATGAAATATGTCATTTTTAAATAAAGTTTGCGCTGGTCGTGCCAAAAGGGTTGTTATCGGTGCATCACGTGACCAAAATGACAAGCGTAACAGCTCGCAACTTCCTCTGGTCTCTTTTATCTCCTGACCTCGTAACACGCTGACAAAGTTGATGCTGTAAAAGAGAGAGAAAAAAGGAAAAGAGAAAGAAAAAAGAAAAAAACTATTTCATTAAATATGTACTCCCTCTGTCCTTTCCTCCCACTCCCGTCCCTCTTTCTCTTTAGTTTCTCCTCTCTCGCCTATCTATTGCTCTTTCATTCTAATATGCATCACTTATCGTTCATCTCTTTCTCTCTCTCTTTCTCTCTCTCTCTCTCTCTCTCTCTCTCTCTCTCATTCTCTCTCTCTCTCTCTCTCTCTCTCTTCTCTCTCTCTCTCTCTCTCTCTCTCTCTCTCTTTCTTCCTCATACCATTACTCCTTCCCCCTTTCTCTCTCTGTGTCTCGATCTTTCTATCTCTCTCTCGCTCTTTCTTTCATTCTCCCTTTCTTTCTCTCCCTCCCTCCCTCCCTCCCTACCTCCCTCCCTCTCCCCCTCTCTCTCTCTCTCTCTCTCTCTCTCTCTCTCTCTCTCTCTCTCTGTGTGTGTGTGTGTGTTGTGTGGTGCAGCGGTTAGCGTGTTGGTCTAGCAATCTTGTTGACCCGCGTTCGATCCTGCGCGCTGCCAGTGGATGCCAACCCCGGCCATTCCTTGCACACAGGGGGAGACTTAGAAGCAAATTAAAACAGACAGTATGTTACAGCAAAGAATATTCATTGTAACGAATGGAATTAAAACTAAATCTTTATGAATCTCCCTCTCTCTCTCTCTCTCTCTCTCCTTCTCCGTC
>NC_091589.1:22241173-22243673 GCF_042767895.1 Penaeus vannamei
ACCAAAGGAGGGGATAGTATAAGAGGGAAACAGTGAGCAACAGAAAAGACTTAGAAACGAATGGGCTAAGTAATGATGTGTGTACACACTGATAACAAACAACAACAACAATAATATTAAGAAAAAAAAAAGGTTCATAATGATTAAAATACTGTGGATTATGACGATGGCCGATGATGATTATAACAAAAATAATCAATATCACAGTGATAATAACAATGATAATAGCGATGATGATGACACTCATCATACCATCAACAACAGCAAGATTATGAGAGAGAGAAGTTACCGTATCAGAAGTAACCGTAACTATATAAGCATTACTGAAAACATATAAAATTAGTATTTATAAAGTACGACAAAACTGCGAATCCCACACCACATATCGTGAAAAAGCACAACACAATAAAAGTAAATCACAATGAAAACAAAACACTATAAATCCCAAACAATTCAAATAAGATAAAATAAACTAGATAAATGCACATAAAAAGGAAAACAAAAATACTCAAAATAAAAATACAGTTTACAGGACAGGTTCAAAGGTAAACAAGACAGGGAAGGGTTGCATAAAACCAACAGCAGATATGTGGATAAATGTGGACAAATAAATAGTCAAATGTAAAAACAAACATTTTCAACAAACAAAGAAAATCAAAGCAATACTGATAGAAGCACCGTTGTTCCGTTATATAATGTACATTTGTGTTAATATTGAATCCGCAAGTGTACATGAGAATTATAAAATGTTGCTTGAATGCAGATCTCGCAATGAATAAAAAAATATACAAATAGAAAAAATAACAGATTCATTCAATTAATTAACATTAATGCACAAGTTAATTAAGTGAGTTAACATCATCACAAAGTCGATATATGGATATCGTGTTACGAAATGAGGCTTTCTTAAACAGGTTGCCGTTAGTGCATTAAACAAGCATGCCATGACAAATTTTGCTATAAGAAATGAGACAAATAAGTCAGTCTGCCGTAAGAAAAACAAACAAACAAGTTAGCTGTCAAGAAAACCTTGGCCGTAAATAAGTCGCCATAAAATTGCCATAAATAGAGCAGTGCGAGTGCCATAAATGAAACAAAACTCTCATAAAGGAAACTATTCTCTTATAAATGAAACAAATCTCCCATTAATGAACAATTCTCTCATAAATGAACAAGTCTACCATAAATCAACAAATTTCCCATAAATCAACAATCTCCAATGAATGAACAAATAAAACATTCTCCCCTAAATGAACAAAACTCCTATCAAAGAACATGTCTACCATAAATGAACAAATGCCCATAGATGGACAAATCTCCCCAAAATGAACAAATCTCCATAAGTGAACAATTCCCTCATAAATGAACAAATCTATGAATGAACAATTTCCCCCCACAAAAGAATGTCTACCAAAAATGTCCAAAAATGAACAAATCTCCTCTGAATAGACAATGCCGTCATAAATGAACAAATCTCCCATGAAACAAACCTCTCATAAATGAACAAACTCCTATGAATGAAATCTCTCATAATGAACAAATCTAAGAATAAAATCTCCCATAAATGAACAAATCTCCTATGAATGAAATCTCTCAAAAATGAACAAATTTCCCATAAATCAACAAATCTTCCTTAAATGAACAAATTTCCCATAAATGAAATCTTTCTTAAATGAACAAATCTTCCTTAAATGAACAAATCTCCCATAAATGAACAAATCTTCCTTAAATGAACAAATCTCTCATAAATGAACAAATCTCCCATAAATGAACAAATCTCCCATAAATGAACAAATCTTCCTTAAATGAACAAATCTCCCATAAATGAACAAATCTCCCATAAATGAATAAATATCCCATAAATGAACAAATCTTCCTTAAATGAACAAATCTCCCATAAATGAACAGGCCTGAGTTCCTTGACGAGCGATCGCCCAGAGGCCGAAGTGACGCAAGAAATATGTCTCGAGTCAAAGCTGAGTAAAACTTGTGACACTGTGAAATCTTTCGTGGCCCAAGAATGCGGACGAAAGAAGAAGAAGAGAGAAAGAGAAGAGAGAAAGAGAAGAGAGAAAAGAGAAAAGAGAAAAGAGAAAAGAGAGAGAGAGAGAGAGAGAGAGAGGGAGAGAGAGAGAGAGAGAGAGAGAGAGAGAGAGAGAGAGAGAGAGAGAGAGAGAGAGAGAGAGAGAGAGAGAGAGAGAGAGAGAGAGAGAGAGAGAGAGAGAGAGAGAGAGAGAGAGAGAGAGAGAGAGAGAGAGAGAGAGAGAGAGAGAAAGAGAGAGAGAGAGAGAGAGAGAGAGAGAGAGAGAGAGAGAGAGAGAGAGAGAGAAAAGGAGAGAGAGGGAGAGAGATACAGACAAACAGAATATGCGTGGTAGGTCCCCTGGCTTGAGAGGTTCAAAACCTTTCGCCTTTCCCCGAGTTGTGTTTTTCCCTTCCGATCTTTTGGGTTCGTTGAGAGATGATGGGTTCGCTTCGTTCGATGAAGTGGGTGCGGGGG
>NC_091589.1:22253673-22256840 GCF_042767895.1 Penaeus vannamei
GGGTAATCCTAATGAGTAAATACAGAATGGAATGTTATGTACTATCAGTGAAATTTTAGTTTTTTGGTCAGTTAAAAATAATTGTATGCTTAAATAAACTTATCTGATATTAGGAACATGTTGGCTAAAGAGTAGCAGTTGTTTTTTAGGACTGGATGTAATCATTAAATATATGAATTCATACGTTATGTAATGTCTGTTAGTTGTTAGTTTTTTTATGATAATAAATATAGTACATAAAAATGAACTCTTACAGTCTGCAATCGTACCTGTCTGACCAACGGCGATCATGAAAAATTTAGAAATGAATAATATAAACAGATTGAGAAATTGTGCGATGGATAAAAATAAATAAGTAATTAAGTAAGTAAATAAGTAAATATAACAAAACAAAATAAACAGTTACTTAAATGCGTAAATTCATAAATCTCTCAATGATCGATGATATGCACTTGTATTAATTTAAGAAAAACGTTTCCTAAATGGAAAACAACATAAAGTAGCTAAATTAATAAATAAGCTAATAAAAATGCACAAATGGATTAGCAACTGAATACAAATCCAAGTAAATAAAAAATGGAATGACTAAGAAACTATGCAAGTAAATAAATAAGCAGAGCTAACTACAAATCTAAGTAGCTAAAAAAGTGAAATTAAATAAGAATCAAAGTAAATAAAAAAGTGAAATTAAATGAGAAGCTTAAAAATTAATACAAATCTTGGTAGTTAAAAAAAGTTATTAAATGAGAATTTTAGAAATAAATCCAAATCTAACTAAATAAAGAAGTGAAATTAAATGAGAATCTTAGACCTAAACACAAATCTAAGTAAATAAAAAAGTTAAATTAAACAAGACTCTTAGAAAAAAATCTAAGCAAATAAAAAAAGTGAAATTCAAAGAGAATCTTACGATCGTATGCCTAAAGAAATTGTATCACCCACTCTTTGAACAAAATCCTCTACTAAGGAATAATAAATAATAAATAATAATAATAAATCAACTGGTATGCCGAAGTAAGGCAAGAAGATAAGAACATTATATCTTTTAACCTGACAGTCCTAGAGCTACGTTTAGACTTCCTACAATCGTCAAGATTCTAGTGTAAGAAAACTGTAAAGAACTAACACACAATTTCTTTCAGCATACGACCTATAGAATTAAATACAAATGTAAATAAATAAAAATAAAATTAAGTGAGAATCTTTGAACTAAACACAAATCTAAGTAAACAAAAAGTGAAATTAAAAGAAAAACAGCAATGAATAAAAATCAGATTAAATAAAAAAGTGAAATTTAAAGAGAAACTTAGAAATTAAAACAAATGTACGAAAATAAAACTGAAATTAGATACATCTTCAAGCAGAAAATCACACAAGTAAAACTGCATACAAATGTGAGTAAACAAAAACAAAAATTAGATGCGATTTCAAGCAGAAAAATACACAAGTAAAACTGCATACAAATTCGAGTAAACAAAAGCGTGAAAGCAAATACGAATCGAAGTAAATAAATAAGCGGAAACCCGTCACACGAAAAGCAGGGAGAGAGAGAAAAAAAGAAAAAGAAAAGAAAAAGAAAAGAAAAAAGAAGAAAACAAATACAAACTCAGATATATGACTCGCTTTTCGACCACTGCCTCCACCACATCAGCAGTGACAACAGAAACACTAAATGGTGGCAAGAACGATACCGCAGAACGACAGCGACCATGAGGACAACAACAGCAATAACACGACACAACAATAACAATAATACAACCAACAATAACACAAGAATGGCGATGAAAACAGAAACATCGTCGCAGCAACAACGACGAAATTACAACCAACAAAGCATCACCAACTACAAAAACAACAACAAAAAGCATCCAAAACAACAACACGTACAAACACAACATCAAACAACAACAAAAACAACAGCAAACAGAAAAAATAACAGCAAACAGCAAAACAACAACAACAAAAACAGCAAACAGAAAAATAACAGCAAAACAGAAAAATAACAGCAAACAGCAAAACAACAACAACAAAAACAGCAAACAGAAAAATAACAGCAAACAGCAAAACAACAGCATCAAACAAAAAACAACAACAGCAAACAGAAAAATAACAGCAAACAGCAAAAAAAACAGCAACAGCACAACATAAACACGACCCCCTTACCTAACGAGCGACGTGACAATCGCACCGTCTTTTGCGGGCAAGGGGAAGGGATATGTCATCAGGGGAGGGAGGGGATGGGCAGGGACCAAGGGGCAGGGAGGGGGGGGGCTTGTTAATGGCAGGCGAGGGACTGTTAATTACTGCAGCGACTAGTGAAAGAGGACAGGGGTGTGGTGTAATCCATGGGAAGAGAGGGATAAACTGCCCAGGTAAATCAATGCGAGGGTGTAAATACTGGAGTGTGGACATTCAAGCTCGGCGGGAACAGGAAACAATAACGAAAATGACAATAACAATAATGAGAGGATAATGAGGATAATTGTCTCAGGAGCTGCAGTAACGATGATGATGATGATAACGATAACGATGATGATGATCGTCATAAGGAGGAGGAGGAGAACAATAATAGCAAAATAATAATAATAATAATTCATATCATTATATCAACAAAGAGCAAAACAATAATCTCGGCGACAATAACGATAATGGCAACACTATCAACAACAGCAGTAATGACAATACTAATGAAAAAGAAAAAGAAAAAAATACACTTGGCAAATGAAATACACTACATGTACACGCCCTGAAGTACGAGCAAATTGCAGTGGTGATCAAGTGACTGCACTATATAGCAATGGTAATGTACAATGCAAACACAACTAATTGAATCTGACCTCCCTGAAATATCACTATATTTTTGTCTGTGTTTAAACGAAGATAAAGCTCTCATTCCGACACCATTAAACTGTCGACAATTAATAATACTTTTACATTTTTGCTCGATTGATGTAGAGGTTGTTATTGCAAATGCATGGTAGGGTGTTTGTGCAACGTGAAAGCAACACTGCAATGATGGTTCAGTGCAGTACAGTACAGGACGCAATTTCCAATACAATCTTTCATTATCGTTATTTTTTACGTTCTAGTTCCCTACATTTTGACGTTAATTGATAACATTCGTATTTACGCCTTTGTCCTTGCGTTATTTCATCACTTATTTTTTT
>NC_091589.1:22257340-22269840 GCF_042767895.1 Penaeus vannamei
GATTTCCGACGATATGACAATTTAATCAGCAACACAAGGAGATACAGGTTGAGTTACATATTATAATGTTACATAAAAAGCTTCCAAGAACATAATCTAAATCATGTCAAATGTTATCAGAGCACCCTTATCGCATACATTTATGATCGTTTCTAAGGTGTATCGAAACAGCTTAACTTCCCATAACCGAAGTTAAAACATTGACAAGGAAGTAAAATCATAATTAGCAAGCGAAAGTGGTTAAAAGATCTTTCATTACTCCCACTAAACTGATCAACAGAGGACGGAAAAAGAGTTTGTAAAAATGCATGATTAGAATTCGGGGAAAGTTATAAACGTAGTTAAGAATGTAGAATGTTGTCCTAGGTTATGCCTTTTGTACGTCGGCAAAAGCAGTGGCAATAACAATAAGGATAATAACAATAGTGATGATGATGATGATAATTATGATGGTGATGATAATGGTGATAATGATGATGATAATTATGATGGTGATGATAATGGTGATAATGATGATGATGATGATGACAATTATGATGATGATAATGATGATGATGATGATAATTATGATGGTGATGATAATGGTGATAATGATGATGATGATGATGATAATGATGATGATGATGATAATGAATTGTGTGCATCGCAGGATGGTGCTCTTGGTCCCGTGTTCTTAAGACTGATAAGACTGATATGAAATACAAATCTGGGAATAACGACGCGATAATTTGCCAATGTTGTGATATCGACCTCCTTTTGGGATTGGAAAAAAAAACAAAAGAAAATCCCTGACTTTTGAATTGATAAAATCCCTGGCATATTTTTCAAGAGCGGCTTTTGAAGGAAAACAATCCCGGACATGTTTTCCAACACCGGCTGCTGAATGAGAGCTAGTAATTTATGAAAGACAACCCTAATGCCGCTACTGAAAATTGTAAAAAGAATGCCTATATATAATGTAAAATGACTGCGTAAGATAGAAGCAGTCTAAGCAAAATTTCGAAGTTAAAACTCGTTTTAAAGTTAAAACACAAGGGGTAGTGTCAGTATCTAAGCATCTGGCTAGAATTAAGTTAATTTATAAATGAACAAATAAACGCATAACAGAGAATATAACGTATAATAATATAATAATAAACGCAGAATATAATAATAAACGCAGAGAATATAACGCCTAGTTTTCATTATTTTGACATAAATAAAGCCTCTCTGGGATGAGCTTTTCCACGCGGGCAATCCCTAACCTTGATGTGCAACTCGCTGACCCACCAAGCAAAGACTATGCACTTTGCAATGCACAATAACAATAACACTCTACTGCAGTTCTGTAAAGTCCCTGTTTGCGAATCGATTTTTACATTTTTTGCGTTATGCCGATGGATTCATTTTCGATTTCAACCTCCCCTAAAATCGCCCGCAATATCACCCCATTCCACTCGCCTCTCCCTTCCCCACTCCACCTCCACTCCAACTCCCACAAACTCCTCCACGTCCACAGTCGCAACCAGCACCCCCTGCTTCCCCCCTCCTCCCCACCCCCCTCTCCGTCCCTGGGGTCTGCGTATGACAGCAGGTGAGCGACACAATACAAGCTGACCGCCACGCCGACGTTCTCTTTCCTCTGACAATGACAACAACGCCAGTTATGACCACCGTACAGGGCCGTGTTGACAATGACCATCACTATCACTAACGGACACGACCATCCCGCCTTGCCGTCTGACGGGATGGTGAATAAATGCCTCCCCCCCTGCACCCCCTCTCCCCACCCCTATTCGCCATGTACTTCCTAAACTCGAGCAGCTTGTGGTCGATGTGAGAAGCATGTAGGGTAGTGAGGTTCGCTCTCCCACCCCTTGCGTGCGCGCGCGTGTCTTTCTCTTTCCCCCTTTCCCTCTTTTTTTCTACCACCCTCCTCTAACTCCACTTATCTCTTACCTTTCTCTTTCTTTCTTTTTTCTCTCCCTCTTCTTCGCCTCCCCTCTCTTTCACTCACTCACACACACACAAAAACACACACATACAGACATACACTTACACACAGACATACACTTACACACAGACACACTCAGGCATACGCACACGCGCACACGCACGCACACAAGAAAGTTTGCCCTCGCAGAATCCTCCCCCAAAACAACTCCAGATTTGATGTCGTCATCTTCGCCCTTGACATGAATGGGAAAGGAACGTCGTAAATAATTCATATTTGTCGGTAAGGGACGAATTTCCATTTTGTTCTTATATATTCGCATATTATCTGATTATGTCTTTCTGATAAAACGAAAGATAATGTCTAAGATTTGTGTGTCTGTGTTCTTTTGTTTGCCGTTCGGATTTTCTTATCATTTTCGTCTTTCTTTAATGTTTATCTCATTATACAAAGCTACATGGGTGGAAATAATTTCAGTCTTAATGCCCTAAATGATTTGCATTTTATTCAATTATGTTTTATTGATGCAATGTTGATAATATTTCTGTTTTGTTTCTCTATCGAAATTTAATGTTATCTTTACTTTTCTCTTATTTGTTTTGTTTCTCTATCGAAATTAAATGTTATCTTTACTTTTCTCTTATTTCTGTTTTATTTCTCTATCGAAATTTAATGTTATCTTTACATTTCTCTTATTTCTGTTTTGTTTCTCTATCGAAATTTAATGTTACCTTTACTTTTCTCTTATTTCTGTTTTGTTTCTCTATCGAAATTTAATATTATCTTTACTTTTCTCTTATTTCTGTTTTGTTTCTCTATCGAAATTTAATGTTACCTTTACTTTTCTCTTATTTCTGTTTTGTTTCTCTATCGAAATTTAATGTTATCTTTACTTTTCTCTTATTTCTGTTTTGTTTCTCTATCGAAATTTAATGTTATCTTTACTTTTCTCTTATTTCTGTTTTGTTTCTCTATCGAAATTTAATGTTATCTTTACTTTTCTCTTGAGTTTTTTTCTCAGGCAACAAATCGAAGAGGGAAAACGGTACTCTTAATGTCCTTACTGACATACTCTTTTGAAATGAGTATATAGTGTTTTGACGCAACACGAGGAAGAAGAAATAAGACCTGCATCTTCGAATATCAACAATAACAAGTTTTTTTCTTATAGTGTATGGGATCAAAGTCAATTTTTTCCTCTTCAAGACCTGTGAGTGCCCTCGTTGGCAGAGTTGAGCAATGCCATTCCCTCTCTCCCTCCCCATCTCTCGTTCTCTTTCCTTTTTTTCTTTCTGTCTCCCTTTCTCTCTTCCCCTCGCCTTTCTTTCTCCCTTTACCTCTTCCACCCTGTTTCTTCCCTCCCTCCTTCCCCAACACCCTACTTCAACTTCCTCCTTTCCAATCTATCCCGCCCTCACTTCCTTCCTCTCTCCCCACCTATCCTTCTTCCCTTCCTACCTCCCTCCCTCGTTTTTCTTCTCCATCTCTCCCTTCCTTCATTCCTCCTTCCCTCCTATCCACCCTCCCTCCTGCTCCCCCCATCCCACCCTACACCTGCACTTAAACTTAGCACACACGTCTCACAGTCACATCACCTTCAAAACATTTTACGACACTATCAAAACCATGTCCACGCCACTCCGGCCTTCCTTCAACCCAACACGACGGACAGGGACACTTCCTAATGGTTGTAGCGACGACCTCCGCGAGTCGTACTCCAGCTCTCGGTAAGGACGACCATTGTCCTTTTTTGGTAATCATGTTACGGTGCGTATGATCAAATTTGCAACGGGGAGCCTTGTGAGGTTTTCTTATGCAACTATTTGGTTAAAGATTAATAGTACTCTGCCCCGTGGTGACACATGCACTGCAATTACTCTAGGGTTAAATACTAAATAATAGAATACATTAAACATTCGTTGATAGAATTCATTGGTGCAGAACACAAATACGAAACATTCAAACTTTACCATTCGAAACACACACACACACACACGCACACACACACACACACACACACACACACACACACACACACACATATATATATATATATATATATATATATATATATATATATATATATATATATATATATATATATATATATATATAAATTTTAGTAACTGAACAGCTATTTATATTTTACCACTAAAAACCTTCGTTAAACCCAAAGTTGTATATATACATACATAGATGGATAGATAAATAGATTTGTAGGTAGGTAGGCAGACAGGCATATGGATAGATCGATAAATAAAATTGAGATAGACGAGAGAGAGACGAGAGAGAGAGAGAGAGAGAGAGAGAGAGAGAGAGAGAGAGAGAGAGAGAGAGAGAGAGAGAGAGAGAGAGAGAGAGAGAGAGAGAGAGACGAGAGAGCGAGAGAGCGAGAGAGAGAGCGAGAGCGAGAGCGAGAGAGAGAGCGAGAGAGAGAGAGAGAGAGAGAGAGAGAGAGAGAGAGAGAGAGAGAGAGAGAGAGAGAGAGAGAGAGAGAGAGAGAGAGAGAGAGAGAGAGACCTAAAATAAGACTGCAATGGACATTTCAAATGTTCTTTTTTACATGTAGTTTATGCATGACCTCAACACTTTCACGTGTCTGCACATACTATAAAACAGAGGTAAAAGAAGCACTAAATTCTTCAACGACACTGGCTTCAGAATTTATATAATTAGTTTGTGAAATTACCTTATAATGAAGCACTAGCGTGTACATTATAAACAACCTTTGTTGTACCCTTCATTTATATACCAATTTATTAATTTGTTTATTCGTTTATTTATATCTTTTTATTATTCTTATGATCAATATAAACATAACGAACATGACTTACCACTACCATTGTTTCTATCATAGTTAACACTGACTATCATAGTATAATCATTATCACTTTTAATGTCATAGTTAGCATAATCACCATTATTATCATTATCAGTGTCATCGTCATTATCATATCATAAATCATATATCTCAAAAATATAGAAAATCATTAATATATCATAAATCATATATCATATAAATTACAAATCCTTACCATATCATAAATCATATATCATATAAATTACAAATTCTTACCATATCATAAATCATATATCATACCATAAATCATCATCATATCATAAATTAAAAATCACCGCTTTCATCACCTTCATCATATATCATATATCAACCCTATCACCACCCCTCCTTCAGTGTGTCGTCCTTCGTAAGTTGCACATAACCAAGCGCGGGGAAATCGCCTTTGTCACTCCTAAGATTGCAATGGATGCACCGTATTAAGCCCCAAGTGCCACCGCTTTGGGAGGGACGAGATGCGGGCAGTTAACGCGAAGATGGATGCCGGTCTTTTGTGAATGGAAGAGGAGGAGATGACTGATCTTCCATCATGGAAGGCAAGCGTGCATAGGCGCGTTCGTGAGTGTGTGTGTGTGTGTGTGTGTGTGTGTGTGTGTGTGTGTGTGTGTGTGTGTGTGTGTGTGTGTGTGTGTGTGTGTGTGCGTGTGCGTGTGCGTGTGCGTGTGCGTGTGTGTGTGTGTGTGTGTGCGTGTGCGTGTGCGTGTATGCGTGTGCGTGTGCGTGCATCTACAGATTCACAAAGGTGCGAATCTAAGTATACTTCCAAGAGGTCGCCTTTATCAGTCTCAGCACCGTTGCTTACATGTATGTCTACTAGCAAATGTGCACATGAGCGTCTTTCCGTGTTCCAATCCCGGTCTCTCCAGATAACCAGGTTTTCCAATCATCTATGAGAAATCAGATACAAATAACTGTGAATATTCAAGAGTAAATCCAATGTACATTAGGGCCATAACAACAGAAATCGGGAATTTTAATGTCATAATATTGATTTGCAGGTTAGCAAGGGAGACTAAAAAAAACTTGTTATATATTTTTCGTGATGTCTATTGCATTTATTTTTAGTTTCATCTTTGTGTATATGAAATATGAATATGATAATCGGGGATGTTGATGCGTCATAATGTTGATTTGCAGGTTGACAGGAGAGAATAAAAAATAGTTCGTTTATAAATTTTGTGAGTCTAAGACAGTAATTTTTGTATGCCAGTCTTGACTATTCAATCAATATATTTTATCCACAATTTGAATAAAACAATAAAACACGATAGTGAGAGGGTGCAAAAAAACCTTCAGTCATATACAATACTTTCCCAATATTTGAATAAACAAAAGAACACTATAGAGAGAAGTCATGGCAGGGAGCGGGGGTGGATAGGGGAAATATACCCCATAAAAAAAAAGTGAAATTTTCCACTTATTAGAAAATACAAAACTCGAATTCCAATCACAGCGGCATTTAGTACGACCCCCCCCCAAAAAAAAAAAAAAAAAAAAAAAAACGTGAAATTCCTGTTCACTGCATAATAGGACACGAAAAATGTTGAAAAAATTATAATCACGCTAATAAATAAATAATTTGTATTAGCAGCTCATTATCCATGGAAACCTGGCAGTGCGTAATGGGACTCGTAATGTAGGTCAGGAGTACTGGGGAGGGAGGAGGAGGAGGAGGAGGAGGAGGAGGAGGAGGAGGAGGAGGAGGAGGAGGAGGAGGAGGAGGAGGAGGAGGAGGAGGAGGAGGAGGAGGAGGAAGAAGAAGAAGAAGAGGAAGAAGAAGAAGAAGAAGAAGAAGAAGAAGAAGAAGAAGAAGAAGAAGAAGAAGAAGAAGAAGAAGAAGAAGAAGAAGAAGAAGAGGAAGAAGAAGGAGGAGGTGGAAGAAGAAGAAGAAGAAGAAGAAGGAGGAGGAGGAAAAGGAGGTAGAGAAGAAGAAGAAGAAGAAGTAAGCGGAGGAGAAGCAAAAAGAGAAGGGGGAGGAGGAGGCAGGGAGAGGAAGAAGAAAAAAAAACTGAAAGGGACAGATAAGGAACAAAAGTAGGGAAATACAAGTAAGAAAAAGAAAAGGAAACAGTGGGTAAACAATAATAAAAGAACTAGAGAAACCAAAGATTGATAACACGAATATACTCGTGAAAAGAGAAAGAAAGAAAAAAAGAAAGAGAAAGAGAGAGAGAAAGAGAGGGAGAAAAGCAGAACAGGATGAGGAAATCACTCTTGACTGATATACTTCGGAGAGTTAAGTGGATACGGAGGAAGCAGCCGGGCTATGCAGGAAGAAAACTGATATCTAATTTAGGACCAGGAGGAAGGGAAAGGAGGGAGCGAGCGAAGGAGAGACAGAGTGACGGATAGGAGAGGGAAGGAAGGAAAGGAGGGAGCGAGCGAAGGAGAGAGAGAGAGTGAGGGATAGGAGGGGGAGGGGGAGGGAAGGAGAGAAGGGAGAAGAGGCGAAAGAGAGAGAAAGGGAGTGAGGGATGGGAGGGGGAAGGAGGGAGAGGAGGGAGAAGAGGGTAGCGAAGGAGAGAAAAAGGGGAGTGAGGGATGGGAGGGGGAAGTGAGGGAGAGGAGGGAGAAGAGGCGAAGGAGAGAGAAGGGAGTGGAGCGATGGTAGGGGGAGGACGGGAGAGAAGAGGAGAGGAGGGAAGGAGGGAGCGAGCGAATGAGAGAGGAAGTGGAGAAAGGGAGCGAAGGATGGGAGGCGGAGGAGAGGGAGAGGAGGGGAAGGAGAGAGCGAGCGAAGGCGAGAGAAAGGGGAGTGAGGGATGGGAAGGGAGGGAGGGAGAGGGGGGGAGATAAGGAAGGAGGGAAGGAGAGAGGGTTGGTGGAGGGACGAAGGAAGGAGGGATGGGGGGATGGATGGAGGGAGGGAGAAAGAGAAAGAGAAAGAGAGAAAGATAGAACGATAGAAAGAGAGAGAGAGAAAGATAGAACGATAGGAAAGAGTAGAGAGAGAGAGAGAGAGAGAGAGAGAGAGAGAGAGAGAGAGAGAGAGAGAGAGAGAGAGAGAGAGAGGAGAGAGAGAGAGAGAGAGAGAGAGAGAATACTTACAAAAAAGAACCAAACGACCGTAAATAAATTGTGAAAAATGCCCCAACCAAATCCAAAACAAACAAACAAAAAGCCTAAAACGAAGAAAATAAACACGGCATAAAAGCCAAGCAAGAACCCTGAACAGAAAGGGCTGCGCGTCGGGTCCCCTCCCCCCCCCTCCCCTCTCCCCCTCCCTCGGTGATGGATAATGACAACTTTATTTGTTATGAAGAATGTATTTGCTCGTGCGTCTGGGTGTGTGCATGTGCGGGTGTACGTGTGTGTGCATTCGTGTGCGTTTCTCTCGCCAGTATATTACCCTCTTTCCTCAAGTCCCTGGCTGTGAAGGGAATTTGTTCTTTGGGAAAAATAAAATGATGTGCTAGATTTTTTACAGCGATTCGGAAATGTCTTTAATATTGAGAAATACTTATGCTTTATCAAACAGAGATGGAATGGTACGTGCGTGCGTCCGTGTGCGTGAGAGATGGACAGTGAGGGAAGGAAGGAGAGAGGGAGACAGCCATAAAGACAGAGAAACATTCACTAACAAACAAACAGACAGACAGACAGAAAGACTGTTTATGTAAGTGACTGCGTGAGTGAATGAGTTAGGATGGGAAAGACGGGGGACGAGATGTGCCCAAGAGTGTAGGCATGCGGGCAAGAAATATGTCTATGAAACTAATGATGATGATGGTGGTGGTGATGATGACTGATGTTGATGATGGTGGTGGTGGTGATGGTGATGATGATGATGGTGGTGATGACTGATGTTGATGATGATGGTGGTGGTGGTGATGATGACTGATGTTGATGATGATGGTGGTGATGATGACTGATGTTGATGATGGTGGTGGTGGTGCTGGTGGTCATGATGACTGATGATTATGGTGGTGGTGGTGGTGATGGTGATGTTGAAGATGATGATGATGGTGGTGGTGGTGCTAATGGTGATGGTGATGATGATAATGATTATGATAGTGATAATAATGATGAAGATGATAGTGGTGGTGACGATGATGACTCATGTTGATGATAGTGGTGGTGGTGGTGGTGACGTTGATGATTAAGATACTGATGATGATAACGACGACGTTGATCATGGTATTGATGATGATGATAACAAGAGAAGGTTTCAGGATGTATGAAGGCTATGAACAAAACTTACAAAGTGATCTTTACGGGTTTCACATTTCACGTCAGAACCCCTTTGCTTCGGTTATCGATCTTGCTCTCCTTATGAAACCATTTAAGGGAGAAGAGAAGGAGGAAGAAGGAAAGGAATGCGTCGATAATCATGTTGAAAGGGGAAGGAGAGAATGAAAAAGAGAAAGAAGAAAAAAATGGAGAGAAGTAGTGGTGGATGAGAAGGAAAAGGAAGCAAAAGAAGAGACAGATTCATTGACAGAGAAAGAAAGAAAGAGAGAGAGAGAGAGAGATAACGAAAGACAGACAGATAAAGCGAGAGAGAGAGAGGGAATAAGCGACAGCGATGAAAAAGGGCACCTCCAGCATTTCCTTGGACAGCCATTCCTCCTCCGTTCAACCCATAAAATAGCATATAAAAGACAATAACTCCTTTTCTGATTCCCTCCTCGGAGAAAGCAGAATGATTAACTTAGCCGAAAGAGAGAGAGAGAAATAGAGAGAGAGAGAGAGAGAGAGAGAGAGAGAGAGAGAGAGAGAGAGAGAGAGAGAGAGAGAGAGAGAGAGAGAGAGAGAGAGAGAGAGAGGAGGAGGAGAAGCAAAAAGAGAAGGGATAGGAGGAGGCAGGGACAGCAAAAAAAGAAAAAAGCAGAATGGGACAGATAAGGTACAAAAGTGGGGAAATACGAGTAAGAAAAAGAAAGAACCGAACAGTGGGTAAACAACAATAAAAAAGTTTAGAGAAATCAAAGACTGAAAACACAAATATACTCGTAAAAAAGGGAAAGAGAAAGAGAGACAGCGAAAGATACAGAGAGAGAGAGAGAGAGAGAGAGAGAGAGAGAGAGAGAGAGAGAGAGAGAGAGAGAGAGAGAGAGAGAGAGAGAGAGAGAGAGAACACAAAAAATAAAGAAAAAATCACGACTGAAGTCTCAGAAGTAAACAGATTCCCCCATTGAAAAGAAAGAAAAAAAGAAAAGAAAGAAAGAAAGAAAAAACTCAAGGGGGATTTACGAGCGCGTGAGTGTAATGGCGGGAAAATTAAGGAGAATTAGAACCCATAACATTGTCCCCATAACCCATGCTGGAACCCTCGAGACGACAAGAAAGTAGATGATGGGGGGATAGGAGAGAAGGGGAGAGGGGAAGAGGGAGAGAGGGTAGAAGGGAGGAGGAGGAGAAGGGGAGAAGGGAGGAAGAGGGGGAGAAGGGGGAGAAGGGAAGGGGAGAGGGTCGAAAGGAGGAGGGGAGAAGGGAGGAGGGGGAGAGGGGAGAGAGCTGAACAAGGAAAACTGGAAAAGGAAAGAAGTGGGAGGTGAAGGAAGGGGAAGGAGGAAAAGGAAGAGCAGCAGAGGGGACAGGGACAGAAAGGGAGAGGGAGAGAGATAAAAATGGAGTAAGAACACAGAGATAGAAGAAGAGAATATAGAACGGACAGAAAGGAAGGTAGAGAAAAGGCAAGCTAGAGAGATGAAGGAATAAGAGGAGAAACAAAAAGGGAGAAAAGATAAAAGAAAAAAATGTAGTGAAGGTGGAACAGGAGGATAGATAAGAGAGAGACAGTGAATGATGGAGCTAAGAGATATGGGTAATAGGTAGGGAGTATTTTTTCACGGAGTTTCTATATTTTTCGGAAGACGGGATGGTTGAATGGGAAAGAAATGAGTTGATAAGAAGAGCAGGAATGATAAAGGATGAGGGGAAGTTTTTTCTTTCTCTCTCTCTCTCTCTCTCTCACTCTTACTCTTTCTCTCGTTCTACTCTTACTCTTACCCCTTACTCCTACCCCCATCCCTCCTCCTCCTCCTCCTCCCCCCCTCCCCTCTCCCTCCCTCCTCCTAACCCCCTCTCCCTCCCTCCCTCCTTCTCCTCCCCCTCCCTCCTCCCCCTCCACCCCCCTCTCCCCTCTCCCTCCCTCCTCCTCCACCCCCTTCCCTCCCTCCCTCCTCCCTCCACCTCCCCCTCCCTCCTTTCCTTCCCTCCCTCCTCCCCCTCCCTCTTTCCTTCCCTCCCTCCTTATAATTAAGACAGCAAATCCCATTTCCTTCTCTCGCCTTTCCGCTGCAGCGCCGCGAACAGTCTTTAGGATCAAGCAGAAACTGTAATCAAAGGGAGTGCTGTCCCGCGTTCCATTATACGGTATTACACTGCACCGACACAATATATTGCATCATTACATTCCATATAAAACTGATATCACATGATACGATTACATCTCTACGGGATAAAATGTGGTAGATTCAATGTTTCATTGTATCAAACTGCATTGTATAAAAGCAACATTACTCTTAAACAAAGCTCTATAATCGAATGGGTGATACGTAAATACAGACACACACACATATATATCCATATATACCTGTGTGTGTGTGTGTGTGTGTGTGTGTGTGTGTGTGTGTGTGTGTGTGTGTGTGTGTGTGTGTGTGTGTGTGTGTGTGTGTGTGTGTGTGTGTGTAAGTGCGTGCGTGCGTGCGTGCGTGTGTAATTATGTACATGTACACGTATACGTACACGTAACCTGCACGCACACGGACACACAGACAAACACACACACACACACTAACACGTGTGCGCTCGAGTGCGTGCGTATAAAATGAAAGATATATCATCTTTCTTAAAAGAACAAGCAAAACCAAAAGGAACGAAACAAGAACTAAACAACACGCCGAAAAAAAGAGCCAAAGAGAGAAGTGCATTGGTACTGAAAACTTTAAATTTGTTTAGAAGTTCAGCGTCGTAAGTTCGAAAATTTTTGGGCGGGAAAAATGGCCGACGACATTATGGAAGCCTTTATCGCCTGATTATTCCAAAGGGGGAAGAGGCAGAGAGGAAGAAACTGCCAAAGAAGGGAAATGGGAGGAAGGGGTGAAAAAAAAATAATGAGTATGCTTGATTCAGATTTGTATTTGTTTACTTGCTGTGTTTTTTGTGTTTTTGTTTGTTTGTCTGGTACTGAACTATCTTTGTGTTTTCGTTTGTTTATATATCTGCCTCTCTTCCTCCCTCTCGTTCTTATTCACTCTTCCATGCCGACTATTATTCTCTCTTTACCATTCCTCAACCTCTCACCCCCCCCACACTTTTCTCCTTTTCTCCCCTACGCCCTCCTTCCTCCTCCTCCTCCTTCTACTCTTCTTTCCTCCCCCTACTCGTCCTTCCTCCTCTTGCTCCTACTCCCCCAATCCTCCGTCCTCCTTTTCCTCCCCTCCTCCGTCCCTCCTCCTCCTCCTCTTCCCCCTCCCTCCTCCTCTCCCTCTTCCCCCTCCCTTCCTTCTCCTCCATTCCTCCTCCTCCTCCTACTCTTCCCCCTCCCTTCCTCCTCCCCCCCTCCCTCCTCCTCCCTCCCTCCTCCTCCTCCTCCCGCTTCCTCCTAAACTTCCAACCATAAGAATCACCACAAAGCGACCGCCATTCCTGACAAAGTTCCGTGTGAAATGCCGGCAGGGAAATGCACAAGGCAGGTCAGGCCACGCACCCTTGCCCTCCCCTTTCCTACTCCTCCTACCTCTCCTTCTCCCACTCTCCCCCATC
>NC_091589.1:22279840-22289840 GCF_042767895.1 Penaeus vannamei
TATATGCCGCATCAATGGATACGGTCTTTGCGTTTACCGTGGCACTTGTGGTTCCTCTTGCTGCGCTTGCTTGTGTGTGTGTGTGTGTGTGTGTGTGTGTGTGTGTGTGTGTGTGTGTGTGTGTGTGTGTGTGTGTGTGTGTGTGTGTGTGAGTGTGAGTGTGAGTGTGTGAGTGTGAGTGTGAGTGTGAGTGTGAGTGTGCGTGTGTGTGTGTGTGTGTGTGTGTGTGTGTGTGTGTGTGTGTGTGTGTGTGTGTGTGTGTGAGTGTGAGTGTGAGTGTGTTTGTGTGTGTGTGTGTGTGTGTGTGTGTGTGTGTGTGTGTGTGTGTGTGTGTGTGTGTGTGTGTGTGTGTGTGTGTGTGTGTGTGTGCGTGCGTGTATTGCAACACTCCTAGAATGGAAATAGATAGAAAACGAGAGAGAGCGGAAGAGGGAGATAGACAGATAGAGAGAAAGATAGATAGATAGATAGATAAATAGAGAGAGGAAGAGTGAAATGGAGAGAGAGGAGGGAATAAAAGAGAGAGAGAGAGAGAGAGAGAGAGAGAGAGAGAGAGAGAGAGAGAGAGAGAGAGAGAGAGAGAGAGAGAGAATAAAACTGAAATTGAACGAAATCACTTCCATCACCAGGACAACAGCTGTATCATTGTCATCTCCCTCCTCCAGTTCCATTGTCATCCCTTCTTTTACTTCTCTTCTCACCCCCTCCTTCTTCCCTTTCTTTTCTTACTCCTTCTTTCATATCTCTCCTTCTCCGCCCTCTTCGTCTTCAGCTTCGTTCTCTTCCGCATCTTCATCCTCCTCTTGCTCTTTTTTCTCCTCCCCTTTTTCCTCTTCTTCTTTCTCCTCTCACTCTTCTTTCTCTTTCTCCTCCTCTTTCTCTTCCTTTTCCACCTCTTATTCCTCTCCCTTCTTCTTCCTCCTCCCTCTTATTCCTCTCCCTCCTCCTCCTCCTCCCCTTCGTCTTCTTCCTCTCCCTTCCCCCCACACTTCCACCTCCGCCCCTCGTCCCATACAGACCTCGACGCCAGCAGGTGAAGCCGCGAAGACGACGACGACGACGCAGCAGCTCCACCTTCAGTCTCCGAACTACACTTGGGCTGTATTACTACCATTACCGACATCACCAGCAGGTAATCGGCAGGTGATCAGCTGGCAATCACCCAGCGGACCACCTTCACCACATAATGAGGGATGGGGGCGTGGGTGGGCGGTAGGTGGGGTGCCGGGGTGCGGGTTGGGGAGGTTGGGAGGGGGGGAAGTGTAGGTACCTAAGGAGAGAGAAGTATGGGTGATGAGGGGGTGAGGAGGAGGAGGTAGGGAGGGAGGCATGGGTGCTGGGGTAGGTGAGGGTGGGGGGAAACAGGAGGTGGGTATGGGTGGGGGTGGGAGGGAGACCATGGAGGGAGTAATATGGGGGAAGGGGAGTAGTAGAAGAAAATAGAAAAAAGGTAAGAAAAAAGGAGGAAGGGGAATGGAAGAGATAAAGACAGACAAGGCAGAAGGGACGAGGAAAGCAGTAGAAGGCAAAGAAGGGAAAAGAGAGGGAGCGAAACGCAGGAGATAAAGATAGTGGTAAGAGAAAATGGAAAGGAAATCAAGAGGAAGCAAGGTAGAAGAGAGAAGGAGAAGGGAATAAGGAAAACGTGAAGTAACGAGTAAAAAAGAAAATGGAACAGCGAAAAATAAAGGAGCGGAGACGGTGAAGAGCGAAAAGGAATGGAATCAGGGAGAAGTCAGAAGCAAAACAAGGGAGAAGCAAACGGAACATAGAGAATAGCGTGGAGGGAGACATGGGGGGGGGGAGGGGTAAGGGGGTGATGACGACCCCCGAGAGGCCGTAGTCAGCCTTCCACCGTCACTTCCGGTCGGCAGGTGACAGGGCGGGGAGGGCGGCGAAGGAGAACAGAACGCCAGGACTTCTTCCTCACTGTCGTCTTCGCTGTGGGTCACTTTTATCTTCTTTTCCTTCTTCTCTTTCCTCCCGTGTTCTTGTTCTTCTTCTGCGTCTTCTTTTCATACTTATCTTTTACTTTTATTATCATCGTGCTTTTGTTGTTGTTGTTATCTTTCGTCAATGTTTATATTCCGATTATTATATTCTCATCATCATCTTCTTATGTAAATCTTATCAAATTATCTTTCTTTCTCTGCTTCCTTCTTTCGTTTTTCTTTTCCTTCTCTTCCTTATTCATATTATTCATTTGTATTCATCAATTTGCTATTTGGTTCTAGTCTCATTCTCTCTTTTTCTTTCTTTTTTTTCTTTCTCTACGTCGTCCTTATTTACCCATATTAATTTCATGCACACGCTTATTCAAATCTATTTATTCATCTATTCACTTATCTCTATCTCGAATGCCCTTACTTATTCATTTTTCTTCAATTATTCATATGTCATACGTTTCCTTCACATTCAACTCTCTGTGGCAACATACACAGCACGGCAACTCGTTCCGTCTGGCTAAACACACAAAGACTGCCCGAAACCCACTCGCTCGCTCTCTCTCTCTCTCTCTCTCTCTCTCTCTCTCTCTCTCTCTCTCTCTCTCTCTCTCTCTCTCTCTCTCTCTCTCTCTCTCTCTCACACACACACACACACATTCACACTCTCTCTCTCTCTCTCTCTCTCTCTCTCTCTCTCTCTCTCTCTCTCTCTCTCTCTCTCTCTCTCTCTCTCTCTCTCTCTCTCTCACACACACACACACACACACACACACACTCTCTGTCTCTCTCTCTCTCTCTCTCTCTCTCTCTCTCTCTCTCTCTCTCTCTGTCTCTCTCTCTCTCTCTCTCTCTCTTACTTACTCACTCTATATCTATGATCTTTTTCATTCCCTTTCTGTTTTTTTTTTTACATTTCTCATTGCTACCCATTCTTCCTATCATTCCCATCCCGCTCTCTCTCTCTAATTCTCCCTCATCTGCTCTATTTTCCTTCTCTTCCTATTGCTCCCCCTTCGTCTTCTCCCAACCATTACTACCATTCTCCCTTCATCCTTCCTTCTCCCACCTATTCTTCCTTTCCCACTTCCCTCCCTCCCTCCTTCTCCAACCTATTCTTCACCTACCCCTTCCTCCCTCCTTCCACCACTTATTCTTCCCATACCCTTTCCTCCCTCGCTCCCTCCCCCTTCTCCCACCCACTAACCCCTTCTCTCATCCATAATCCCCCTCTCCATCCCCCTCCCCTCTCTAACCCCCCATACTACCCCCCCCCTTCCACCCACTCCTCTCTTCCTCCTTCTCTCCGACTCAAGGAAATAGCAGAGGCATTTTAACACAATCGCATCATTAAACATTGGTTATACCGCCGTTCCATACAAAATAAATAATGCTTACGGATCCTCTACTTGGAGGGGGGCGGTAGGCTTTTTATTTATTTATTTTTTATTTTCTATTTTTTATTATTATTTTTTTTTTTGAGGGGGCGGATTTTTTTTTTTTTTTGAGAGAGAGAGAGGGGACGGATTACTGTTCTATTCATTTTCATCTATCCTTTTCTGTGATAGTTTGATCTATTTGTTGCTTGTTTCCATTTTTTCGGTATACTATGTAAATATGTGTGTGTGTGTGTGTGTGTGTGTGTGTGTGTGTGTGTGTGTGTGTGTGTGTGTGTGTGTGTGTGTGTGTGTGTGTGTGTTAGGGAGGAAGAGAGAGAGAGAGAGAGAGAGAGAGAGAGAGAGAGAGAGAGAGAGAGAGAGAGAGAGAGAGAGAGAGAGAGAGAGAGAGAGAGTGTGTGTGTGTGTGTGTGTGTGTGTGTGTGTGTGTGTGTGTTTGTGTGTTTGTGTGTGTGTGTGTGTGTGTGTGTGTTCGTTCTATTTCCTATTTTTTTTTTCAAGTATTCATTTATCATCCTATTTAATCTATTCAATAAGTGCCATTGTTTACCTCTTTTCCTGTTAGTCTTGCTTGTATTTCCCTTATCCATCTTTTATGATCAACATATTACGTTGTCTATTTTACAGTTAAAAAAATGGCTGAAGGTTATGTTTAGTTCTTTATAAGAGATAATCTTCAGAGTGGTAGAAATTTATTTTTGTATTTATTCTATCCTTTACATCATTTATCATCTGTTCCCTGGTATTCTGCAATGTATAGTCATTTTTAAATATATCTTCGGATTATCTTTTTTTGTATCTGTTGAATTCCACTTATCATCAGGAAAACGTCTATGTAATAATATTAATAATTTCACATCATACTATCATAAACCTGCTTGGGCTGTATCATCACTACACCTTTTTATCGCATTCATAATAACATCAGTTTAATTAATTCTAGTCATCACCATCATCGTCGTCAACATCGTCATCACTATATCGTTACCTTCATTATCCTCAACATCATCATCATCACCATCATGTCATTATCATAATAACATGTTCTAAAAATACGCCAACCTCGTCATTGCGTATCATTGCAGATTGCAAATTCTAATTTAGCATCATCAATACAATTAACAATGGCAAAGAGATTAGCACACTCGGCGTTGTCATGAAATTTTTTACATTAAAACTATTGGATTTCATGAAAGACGTAATCTGTTGCATAATACGCTTTGGTAGATGCAGGAGGCTGGGGTTTTAATGAATGAAAGAAAGGATGAAAGAAATGATAAACTGTTGGAGAAATATTATGATGGCAACACGACACTAATGTTAATGTTAATGTTAATGTTAATAATAATAATAATAATAATAATAATAATAATAATAATAATAATAATGATAATGATAATGATAATAATAATAATAATAATAATAATAATAATAATAATAATAATAAGGATAATAATAAGGATAACAGCAACAAAAATGATGTTAACAATGATGATGATGGTGATAATGATGATAACAACGATAATAATGCTCCTAATAATAATAATAATGGTAATGGTAAACATAATAATAATGACAATAAAAGGTAATAATTATAATAATAACAATGAAAATGATAGTAATAACAAAAATAACAATAATGATAATAAAAATAATAATATCAATAATAATATTATTAATGATGGTAGTAATAATAATAATAATAACAATAATGATAATAAAAATAATAATATCAATAATAATATTATTATTGTTATCATTATCATTATCAGTTACAACAATAATTACATTGTATTCAACGTATTCAAAGTTTTGAAATCAAAGATATTTCATGAGTCATGAAACAAACAAAAAATACAATAACAATAATAATAACAACATTAATGATAATGAAAACAATCAAAAATATATATATGAATAAACTCAACACTATCCCCACAACGTACTAAACGTAATAATAATGAAAAGAATTCTAAAATTCTAAAAATAAACTCAACACAATCCCCACTATGAACTGAACACAAAAAAATGAAAACAATTACAAAAACTAATAATAACAAACTCAACACGATCCTCACAATGAACTAAGCATAAAAATAATCAAAACAAATTACAAAATAAATATGAAAACAGACTCAAAACAATCCTCACAATGAACTGAACGCACAGGACAATTTACAACTGACTTGCTTGGTGATAACATGACTTTATACTTCGTCCGGCTGTGGAAACGAAAACAATTACAACACGGTCGAGCAAATATCAGCCTAAATTCAACCGGCTTTAAGATCAACATTCGCATGAAGTTGGTATTTGGAAGCGAGTACTTACACAAAAAAGACAAAAAAAGGGACCCAAAGGACTTGAAAAATCATCGTACTAAAAAAAATACCCAAAGGGCTTTAAAATATCATCCTATTAAAAAAAAAGAAGAAAAAAAAAAGAAAAGTACGAAAAAAGAAAAGGCTAAAACCAAATTGATTCGAACCGCACAGGAACTGAAGGCCTTAAAGTCAAAGTGGCCATTCACAGCTGAAATAATGAGGCGCGGAAACGGAACTAAATAAAGCAATGGACGCACCAAAAACCACAATCAACCGAGACGAGTTGGAGAGCGAAAGAAATTACGAATGAAAAAGACGGAATGGAGGAGAGAAGAGGAGAGGATGAGGAGGGACGGCCGCGTGGGAGGAGAGGAAGAGAGATAGAGAGACATTCACACACTCAACAACCCCCCCCCCCACATACACAGAGAGAGAGGGAGAGGGAGGGAGAGAGAGAGAGAGAGAGAGAGAGAGAGAGAGAGAGAGAGAGAGAGAGAGAGAGAGAGAGAGAGAGAGAGAGAGAGAGAGAGAGAGGGGGGGGGGGAGAGACAGGGAGAGAGAGACAGAGAGAGAGAGAGAGAGAGAGAGAGACAGAGAGAGGGTGGGCGAGAGAGAAAGAAAGAAAGAAAGAAAGAAATAAAGAAAGAAAGAAAGAAAGAAAGAAAGAAAGAAAGAAAGAAAGAGAAAGAGAGACAAAAATACCGTCCATGCCAACGAAAGAACAGAAGGATGAGAAAGACCCCCCCCCTCCCACCCTTCATCCCCTTCCCCAAAAAGCCAGAAAGCAATCGAAATCTCTCCACACCAAGGCCTTTGGCACACGTTTCAAGCCAGCAGCGGAAACATGCATCAAACAAAGCACGCAAATTCCTCATAAGTGAAACTCTACCCGCCAAGCCATCCCGGGTCCGCATTTAGGGAAAATTGCTGCTGATTGCGCTGTTGTTTCCTCTGTGGATGAGGCAGGCTTGATATATTTCTTGTTTTTCCCTCCCCTCTGTGTAGGTCTGTTTATCTATTTGCCTGTGTGTGTTTATTTTTTTTCTGTGTCTCTGTCTTATCCTGTCTTCTTCCTTTCTCTCCCTAGCGCCTTTTATCTTCCTCGGTCTTTCCACCCCTCCCCCAATCCGCTCCTTTCTTTTCCTTCTCCTCATTTTCTTCGCTCTCTCCCATTCCCGCTCCTAATCCTTATTCGCATTTTCCTTATTCTCTTTTGCACTCTAACTTTTCCACTCCCAGTCCCCCTCTCCCTGCTTTCCTAATTTTTCTCCACCTTTCCCTTATCCCCTTCACTCCTTCCTCTTCTCTTTCCCATTTTCCTTCACCCTCCCATCTCCACCCCTTCCCCTTTCCTTTCCCATTTCCCTTCACCCGTTCCCCCTCCCCCTTCACTTCTTCCTCTTCTCTTTCCCATTTTCCTCCATTCTCTCCCTCTCCCACCCCTTCCTCTTCTATTCATTTTCCTTCATCCCACTCCCACTCACTCTACCCCCTACCCCTACCCCCCTACCTCCAAAAGTACTTGTCCGGGGCGAAACGCAGTTCATCATGGACTACGAAATTGCGTCTGATAAAATTAAGAAAAAAACGAAAGACAAAAAAAAAAAAACGAAAGACAAAAATAGGAGACCGGAAACAAATTATTCCGAAATGAAGAGACCTGAAGGGCAAGGGACGAGCGAAGGAGAGCGAGCGACCTGAAAAGGAGGCCGGTGTACGGTTCTGTGTCAATGTGTTATAATGTTCTGTGTTACTGCGTGTACTGTACGGGGAGTAGTCGGATTCGGGTGGAGTGGGAGTGGAGTGGCGGAGATGTACTTGTCTGGGAGATTCTCTGTCTCTCTCTGTCTCTCTCTCTCTCTCTCTCTCTCTCTCTCTCTCTCTCTCTCTCTCTCTCCCCCCCCCCTCTCTCTCTCTCTCTCTCTCTCTCTCTCTCTCTCTCTCTCTCTCTCTCTCTCTCTCTCTCTCTCTCTCTCTCTCTCTCTCTCTCTCTCCTCCCTCTCCCTCTCCCTCTCCCTCTCCTCTCCCTCTCCCTCTCCCTCTCCCTCTCTCTCTCCCTCTCTCTCTCCCTCTCTCTCTCCCCTCTCTCCCTCTCTCTCTCCCTCTCCCCTCTCCCTCTCCCTCTCCTCTCTCTCTCTCCCTCTCCCTCTCCCTCTCCCTCTCCCTCTCCCTCTCCCTCTCCCTCTCCCGACTTTCGTTATCTTTGTCTCTCTCTCCTCCCTCTTCCTCTTTCTCTCTTTCTCCCGACTTTCGTTATCTTTGTCTCTCTCTCCTTCCTCTTCCTCTTTCTCTCTCTTCTCCTCATCTGCCTCACCCCACCCTCTTTCTGTCTCTCTCTCTCCTTCTCCCTCTTCCTCTTTCTTTCTTTCTTTCTCTTCTGCCTCACACCTTCCCTCCCTCCCTCTCCCTCTCCACCCACCCTCTCTCCTTCTCTCTCTCTCTCTCTCTCTCTCTCTCTCTCTCTCTCTCTCTCTCTCTCTCTCTCTCTCTCTCTCTCTCTCTCTCTCTCTCTCTCTTTATCATTTAGTGTAGAACCATGACTTTAAAATGAATATCCCGAAACAATTCCCTTTTAAAGATACATGAAAAACATATATCTCAATCAGCTTTTAATAATCACTTGATCAAATAAACTGGGATGCGTACTAAATTAAAAAAAAAAACACAAATGAATATATGAAGAAAGGCAATCAAAGAAACATGCAAATAAAGAGCAAGTGTGAAGCTCGTACACTTCACGGCCATTTAAAATACACTTTATACCAGCATTTTCGGTATGAGCAGGCGGAATCTATTTGCCACGAAGCATTAATAACAATTGTATTTTTCTCATAACAGATTCGAGGCAGAAGGGACGTTGCATATTCGGCAGCCGATTGCAAGCTTAATGCAAGATAACAATGCGTGATAATCCAGTTCCAATTCCGATCTGTATACAGTAACATCAATTACGCTTTAAGCTTTTGTTCAACGCAAGTTTAAAAAGAAAGAGCAATCACACAACCACGCTACTTTTTTCGCCTCTATACTTTTTCTTTCCAATTTTTGCACAGAATCCGATAAAATGTTGCAGCGCGCGATCCTCGTACATTGCATTTGGCCTCGCTGAACCGGCCCAGCGCAGTTGCAAGACCACACAATATTGCAGACTCCTATGGAAAATGCAAATACGCCTGAGGGAAAGAGCTGTCTCAAAGTGACATCCAAGCTGCTGTTGTTTCATGTTTCCGGTCGAGTTAAACAATGTTATTTACGGTGGCGAGAATATAGTGTCTTGCCTGGGCTTGCGTTGTCGCCCTCAAATAGACCTCAGGAAGAAGAGAAGATGGAGAGAAAGGGAGGGAAAGAGGAAGGGAATGGGAGAGAGAAAGAGAGTGAGAAGAGGAGAGAAGAGGGAAGGGAGGGAGGAAGAGAGAGAGAAGGTGAGAAGAGGAAAGGGAGGAAGAGAAAGAGAGAGAGTGAGAAGAGGGAAAAGAGGTAGGAAGAGAGAGAGAGAGTGAGAAGAGGGAAAAGAGAGAGGAAGAGAGCGGGAATAAAGCAAACTCGCCGGGCTGAAGGAAAAAGACCAAGAGAAAGAGAAAAGTGGCATAAAACAGGTGAAAGAAAAGAGAGAATGACGAGGAAAGCTTATAACTCTTATCTAGGATAAAATTACGGCATTCGATAACTAAATTAACAAGTGGCACTAATTCTATCATAATCCCATAATGGATTCCTTTTCCAGACGGTTATCCACAAAGGTGAGAAGTTAGCGAATAAAAATAAACTCGATTTATCTCCTTTTTCCTCCCGCGGCGAATGACCGGGGAGACTCGTTAACGGACAATTAATAGCTTTGGGGAAAGAGGGAAAGAGAGAGAGAGACGGAGAGAAAAATATCTAGAAAAAAAGGACGGCGGGGAAAAAAGAACCAAGAGAAGAAGAAGAAGGAGAAAAAAAAAACGAAAAGTGAAAAAAAATGTAAAACAAAAATCATCAAAGACATCTTCTACCCCCCCCCCTCCCCACCACCACCACCACACACACACCCTTTGTCTTCTTTACGGCGGTCGAAGGGGGAGAAAATGGTCGGAAGTTTGTGGCGCCGACGGTGGCCGAGGGAGATTACTCTCTGGCGCCAGGAACGGGCGGGCGAGAGAATGAGGAGGGGGAAGGGGCGGGGAAAAGGGGGAAAAGGGGGAAGGAGGGAATGAGGTGAAGGAAAGGAGTGGGCAAGAAGGACCAGGTAAAGGGAAAGGAGAAAGCAGTACGAAAGGGAATGGGGGGAATGGATAACAAAGGAAATAGATAACAAAGGTCAGGGAATAGATAAGAGATTAGGAGAAGGGGAGGAAGT
>NC_091589.1:22304840-22312340 GCF_042767895.1 Penaeus vannamei
CTCCTGTACTCTCTTCCCTCCCCTCCCTTTCCCTCTCCCACTTCCCTTTCCTTCCCCTCCCCCTTCCTCTCTATCCTGCCCTACCCTACTTTTTCCCTTCGTCTCCCCTACTCTCTTTCCTTCCCTCCCCTCTCCCACTCCCTCTCCCCTCCCCTCCCCTTCCCTCTGTCCCTCTACCCTTCCCTTTCTCTTCCCCTCCCCTCCCCTTCCCCTCCCTCCTCCCCTCCCTTCCCTCCCCTCCCCTCTCCCTCTCCCTCCCCTTCCCCTCCCCTCTGTCCCTCCTCTACCCTCCCCTCTCAACAATCCAAAGTAAATGACGTTTTAGAGCGCTAAAGAGATGAAATGAAGGGATCAGATTCCCCCTCGAGGGCATGTGCTGTTGACTTACGTAATGCCGTGTGCTGGCCGAAATGAAACCCAATATTGAGAAATACACTTTAAAACGGCGCGCTGGTTCTCGAGACCGCTCGAGATTCGCGTCTCGCTTCTAGTCTTCTTGTTCCCTCTGTCATTATCATTACTATCATCATTACAATTACTGTCATTAACATACCTACTGTTACTACTTCTGCAATAACAGCACAATCTACTATTACTACTACTACTGCTACTAGTACTAATAATGATTTTATGACTACTACTATTACTACTACTGTTACTACTACCATAGGTACTAATACTAATACTGTTATCGTTACCATTTCTCCTACTGTTGTTACTATCATTACTACTACTACAACTACTGCTGCTATCATTACTACTTCTACTGCGACTGCTTCTACTACCATTACTACTGATACTATTACTATCATTACTACTCATATTACTACTACCACGACTATTATTACTATCATTACTATTCCTATTACTACTATCATTAATACTACCACGACTATCATTACTATCATTATTTCTACTACTACTACTATCATTACTACTACCATAACTATTATTACTATCATTACTACTACCACGAGTATTACTATCATTACAATTACTACTACTGCTATTCCTTCCTTTTCTTCCCTTTTAACGTTCCCTACCTAGATTTTTTCTTTCATTTCTTTATCCTTTCTTCAGTTTATATACTGTTTAATGTTTTTTTCTTTCTTCTTTGCTCCCTTCTCCTTTGTCTTTGCCTACCCCTCATTTCTTTTCTTATTTATTTTCTTTTCTATTGCAGATTATCAATTTTGATCTTTCCATTTCGTTCAAATATCCATTCCTGCGATGTATATATTTTTTTCGGAATTGAGAGGGACAGAGAGGGAGAGGGAGAGAAAAAGGGGGAGGAGCAGAGCAGAGAAAGAGTGAAAATCAAAGAAGGAAACGAGTAAAGTGAGGAGGAGCAGAAAATAGGAGACAGATAGAAATAAGATGAAACACTAGACCCACAATAATTTACAGCCTGTCTTAACACTCCCAGGAAATATAAGCCCTTATTTTAAAAGCCTTGTTATTATCCCCTTCATGACTCCCGTTTTTGTGCCGTTAATACATTAGTTTGAAAACGGAGACTCACCATAAAGAAAATGTGTTGTGTCCCATTTCTCTTTTTTTCTCCCCTTCTTTATTCAAAGTTATCAGATTACGGCTACGTCTCCCCTTCTTCCCACCCCTCTTTCTCCCTCTCTTTCTTTTTCCCCTCTCTCTCTTTTTCTCCCGTTTAATCTCTCAACTCCCACCATTTGCTTTCATCCAATCTCTTTTCCTCTTGGCGTCCCTCTCTAATCCTTTTTCATTTCGTTCTGCCTCTGTTTATGTCTTTCTCTCTTTCGCTATGTCTCTTCTTCGTTTCCTTTTTCTCCCGTCCCCCCTACAGTACTGTAACTTTCCCTTGTCTGTCATCTTGTCTTTCTCGCTCTGTCTTTGTCTGTCTATGTCTATATCTATGTATATGTCTGTCTCTGTCTCTCTCTGTCTTCCTCCCTCCCTCTCCCGGTCTCTCTCTCTCTTCCTCCCTCCCTCTCCCGGTCTCTCTCTCTTCCTCCTTCCCTCACCTAGTCTCTTTCTTTCTCTTACTCCCTCCCTCCCTCTTTATCTCACCCTACCCCCTCTCTCTCCCTCTCCCACCTCTTCCCAATGCCATCCATGACCTCCTGTTGTCTTTAACAGGTCTTACATTCTTAATTAATTTTGCACCTTAACTAATTACACGTGGCAATCAAATATGCAAATGCCCAGGCCTGCAACCTCGAATATCTGCATCCCTTTCGCTGTCTGTCCTTTACATGTCAGTCACTTCACTTCCCTCGGCGTGTCTTTGTCTGCCCTGCGCCTGCTCTCATCTGCCTCTGTGTTTATATCCGTTATCATCTTTCTTATCTGTTCGCGTCATCTCTCGTCGCCTCATTTTCTCCTTTGGGGGATGTGTGACAGCGGGGGCGTGGGGACTGAGGGGGAAGGGGAGGGAGGAGAGAGGCGTGGGGAGAGGTTGGGAAGGGGAGGAACGAGAGAGGCGTGGGGAGTGGGTGGGAAGGGGAGGGAGGAGAGAGGAATGGGGAGTGGGTGGGAAAGGGAGGGAGGAGAGAGGCGTGAGGAGTGGTTAAGGGGAGGGAGGAGAGAGGCGTGGGGAGAGGTTGGGAAGGGGAGGAACGAGAGAGGCGTGGGGAGTGGGTGGGAAGGGGAGGGAGGAGAGAGGAATGGGGAGTGGGTGGGAAAGGGAGGGAGGAGAGAGGCGTGGGGAGAGGTTGGGAAGGGGAGGAGGGAGAGAGGAATGGGGAGTGGGTGGGAAGAGGAGGGACGAGAGAGTGGGGAGAGGTTGGGAAGGGGAGGAACGAAAGAGGCGTGGGGAGTGGGTGTTAAGGGGAGGGAGGAGAGAGGCGTGGGGAGTGGGTGGGAAGGGGAGTGGCATAGAGGAGGAGAGCGTGAAGGGAGGATGGGGAGGGGAATGAGGTAGTGGAAGAGGAATGGGGAAGGAAGTAGGGACCGGAGTGTGGAGGTGGGTAGTGGGTAGTGGGGAGGGGGAGCGGAGTGGGGGTAAGCAATGTCGAAAGGGTTATTTCCGAGCCGGGGATTCATAATGACATGTGTCTAATCCCAGCAATAATTGTATGTAGCAGTTCTTGAGTGTTGCGTAATGAGGGAGGGCTTCGAAGCGGCTATTATGTATCACATGTGTTAATGATACCGCTCCATTCATAATCAAAAAGGAAGAAAAAATAACCTGGCTAACAGCGAGTCAAACTTTTTAATAGAAAAGTGTCAAAAGAAAAGTTAGTAATGATAGCATGAGAACAATTATCGAGCGATCGATCTCAAAATATAGGCGGCGAGAAAAGAAAGAAAAGAAGAAAACAAGAAAAAAATTGGACATTGAAAACAACAATAACAATGATAAAATAAACGTTTTTAAAAACTGAAATTGTTTTGGCGGTTAAAGAAGAAAATGATCTATTTTGACGACGGTGCATCCCTTAAAATAGAAAGCTGAAGACGTAAAAACGCTTTTGCCAAAACAGCGCCGTAGTCTACGATTCGCGGCGTGACAATATAACCTACCTTGATGACCGTCATAACAATTATTTCAAAATGTGCGCTAAGGTAAATGAGGCGTCGTCGTTGCAAGCGCTCGTGCACGCTGCGATAATTGCAACAGGATGCTTGTCGGGAACTTTCGTGCCACTGTTGCAACGGGCTGTCCCTGTTAATGTCTTTACTTTTGCTGTTCTCTTTCCTCAAGCTCTGCGGGGAGGAGCTGTCGAGCGCAGTGTTGCCAAGGGGGGCCAAGTTCGGGTTCAGGAAGTAAGCGATGATAGCGCTGTTTATGTGGCTTAAGAGTTATGACAAATATACATTTGTGCGAGTATGTGCACGCACGCACACGCACACGCACACGCACACGCACACGCACACACACGCACGCACGCACACACACACACACACACACACAGACACACCGCACGCTCATGTACACACACGCAATAATAATGATAATGATACAGAAAAAAATACATGCCCAATGGTTAAATGCTATTAAACATTTGACGCGAAAATGTACAAGAATGTAAATATAAAGAGAAGGAAGAGGTCGTAAAGAGAAGAGACAAAGAGTAATCATGGGAAAAAGTGGATGAGAAAGAATACCTATGTTTTGGGTAGGACAGAAGTGAAGTAAAAGGAAAGGGGAGGAAGGAATAGGAAAAGGAAGAGGGAGGGAGGGAGGGAGGGAGGGAGGGAGGGAGGGAGGGAGGAGGGAGGGAGGGAGGGAGGGAGGGAGGGAGGGAGGGAGGGAGGGAGGTAGGGAGGTAGGGAGGTAGGAGGTGAAGAGAGAGAGAGAGAGAGAGAGAGAGAGAGAGAGAGAGAGAGAGAGAGAGAGAGAGAGAGAGAACGAGAAAGAGAGAGAGAGAGAACAAAGAAGAAAAGAGATAAGAAGACAAGACAAGAACAAGTGAGGGAAGAGAAGATGTGAAATGAGACAAGACAAACAGAGAGAGATAACAGAAGAAAAACTAAATGAGCGAACGAAGAGGCAAATGAAAATACAGTAGGAAAGAAAACAGAAAAATAGAAAGAAAATCTGGAGGCGAAGAGGAGGGAGGAAGAAGCGAGAACAGAGATAAGAGAAGGAAGAAGAGAAGAAAAAAGAGAGGGAATCTGGAAGCGATTGGGACGAGAGGACGAGCGAGGGTGGGGAATGGGGAGAGGGAGGGTGGGGGGAGGCGGGCGAGTGGGGAGAGGGGAAGCGAGCGAGGGGAGGGAACATACCCATCACACAAGGGGAGACTCCAATATCGTAATAACGTCCCAATAACGTTGCCAAAGAGAAACACCTGGCAGTCACAGAGACCGAAGCTCGTTTGATGATCACAGGTGCTTCTATAGAGGGGAAGGGGGGAGGGGACCGAGGGGAGAGGATGACAAGGGGTGAAGGAGAGAGGAGGAGAAGGGGGGTGCAAGAGGGAGGAAGCGAGAGAGGAGGGGAACGAGGGTGTAAGAGGAAGTGATGAAAGATAGAGGTGGAAAGACAGAGGAAGAGAGGGGTGCAGGACGGAGGGAGGAAGAGAGAAAGGGAGAGGAAGGGGGAGAGAATGACGAGGGCTAAAGAGGGAAGGAGACAGCGGTGTGGTTGAAGGAGGGTAGGAGATAGGGGGATGAAAGGGGGGAAGGGAATGAAAGAGGGATGGCGGATGGGGAATGCAAGGGGAAATAAGATAAAGAGGAGGAGGAGAGTAAGAGTAAGAGGAGGCGAGGAGAAGAGGGCGAGTAGGTGAATGCTGGAACAAGAAAATTAGGACGACGAGAAGGAGGATGAGGAGAGTAGAGAGGCAGAGAAGGGGGACGACGAAGATTAGATAAGTGGGAGAGGAGGGAGATGGAGGAAGTTGATGAGAGACGTTGTTGAGGAATTGCAGGTATTGCCAATATCGGCCGTCTTGCAATGATGAGATTATTTTGATCAGAAAATCTACAGCGACGGTGATGATGTGATTAAGCTGAGAATATCGACAGCGTCATGTTGGGGAATATTTTGCTGAAGATATTACGTATTAATAATGGCATCTAATAACGTGAACTATAGTGATCGTCACAAACATAAATACAGTATACCTTAACACTCAAACTAATTATGATATGATGTAACGAATTAAGAGGGTTATATCCACCATAACTCATAGTGAAGGTCATACACATAAACACAGTATATTTTTTCACTAAACCTAATTATAAGATGACATTAATTTGGCCATCGCGTAAATAAATTCATAATGAACATCATTAATATAAACAGAATATATCTGTACGTCGAAAGTCATTATGATAAAAAATAACTAATTTATGACATGTAAATATGGGTAATTAATTACGTAAAAGCCATTAGTAAAAAAATCGAAAATAATCATTCTACGATATAACGAAATCATAATTCAGCCTCGGAAAGCATGCAAAGTAATCTGAAAGTAATTATAATGCTATATGATGTAATGACAAGTCCATGAAATAACGTAAATCATAATGATCGGTATTAGTCCTATGTGAACATCCCTTGCCCGGAAAACAATCATAATGGTGCTTGACATCATAATGAGCAATAAACACGTGTAATATCAATATCACGTAATATCAATATGGAGAAAATAAGTATCATTAACCACTAAACATCAAAACGAAAGCTTTTGACGGTATGAAATTTAAAATCAACCAAGAAAAAAATACTTTTGATTTTTGATGCAATCGTTCTACCATCAGCAAAAAAAAACTAGCACATCCTATTATCGCAAATAAATATGCGAATATTTTTAATTTGCGCGTGCTTAGCCTTCCTGTTTTGCGGTTTCCTTCTTTTTTTCAGAGGGACGGGGACGGCAGGGTTACATTAAATAATATTTGCTGACATACAGGATCACACACACACACACACACGAACACGCGAATACACACACACACACACACACGAACACGCGAATACACACACACACACACACACGAATACACACACACACACACAAATACACACACACACACACACACACACACACACACACACACACACACACACACACGCACGTACGCACATGAATACATACATACACACAGACACACGCACACACGCGCGCGCGCGCGCACACACACACAAGCACCTACTCCTGCAAACCCATACATAAATATACGCAGAAATACCCACCCCTACAAACGCACACTAACCACCCAAGCTCCTCTGCCATACACACAAACGCAACTTTGCAAGATTCCGGATAACGACTTGCAAAACAAAGGCCGACACTTGCAATATATCTTTTGCACAAACGTCTTAGCGACCTAACGGAATTTCTTACACTTGATGGATCGCGGCCTTTGTTTTCAACTTCTGTGCAATGGATGAGAAAGTGACATGGCTTGCGAGCACTGTTGGGGACGATATAATGATACAATTGGGTATCTTTTCTTTTTTATTTTTCTTGCTTCCTTTAATTTTTCGCTTGCTTTCTTTCTCTCTCTGTTTCTATTTCTGTTTCTGTCTGTCTTTCTTTCTGTCTGTCTGTCTGTCTGTCTCTTATATATATATTTTTTCGATACTCAAAATAATACTTTCAATTAGTCTCACTATTTCCAGAGAGATCTAACGCGCCAGTTGCATTTCCCTCATTTACACTGAATTAAAGCGCCTACACCGAATTGGTCACACTGAAATAATTCAATTATCCCAATGTTTCTGTAATTTCCGTCCGCTCTGCGTCAGTTTCAGCCTCCTCTTGTGAAACCGGATTGGATCTACTTCTCATTCCGTTATGCTGTAATCCTATTTGTCCAACGGTGTGTTTGATGTTCTGACGTCGAGCGAGGAGTTTCAGCTGGTCGAAAGAGGTGGTTGTGATGACGCAAGAACGGTGATGACTGAGGGTATAGTTGTGACTGTTGGGGAAGGTAGGGAGTACATGTCAGTGGAGGTGGTTGTGCTGGTGATGCCTATGGTCATTTCTAGAAACCAATCTTTTCATGGATCGCACTGTTGATACTTTCTAAATCCGTACACAGATTCGATTTAAGATCAAAATCGAA
>NC_091589.1:22317340-22319840 GCF_042767895.1 Penaeus vannamei
ATTAGCGAGATACTACTAATGAAACGTGGATAATGATCTCCCATGGTAATAACTATAACGATAATAATAATAAAAAAGTTTTGGGATGCTATAAAAGAAGCAATTAGTTATAGCGACAGTGATAGCAACGTTGATCTAAAAATGTAAATACACCTGAAGTACCATGCCACTTTCTTCTGGTTATTCTCTCCTTCTCCTTTACTCTTACTACCTCACTCTATTACTTTCTTTTCTCTTCCCTGCGCTCTTACTCTGTCTCTCCTTCTTCATTCTCCTTCTCTCCTCTCCCACCTCCATCACTGTTTCCTTGATCCCCCCTACTCTTCCTTTTCCTCCTCTCCCTCCCTCTTCCCGACTTCCTCCCACTCCCACTCCCAATTCCTTTCCCCCCTCATTCCCCACTAACACTTCTTACCACCTTCCCCTCCTCTCCCTCTTTATTCCTCCCTTTTCCACCATCCCCTCCTCTCCCTCTTTATTCCTCTTTCTCCTCCACCTCCTTTTCCCTCTTCTCCTTCTCCTCATCTTCCTCATCCCCCCTTCTCCTCCTCATCCCCCTTCTCCTCATTCCTCCTCCTCCTCCTCCACATTCCTTCTCCTCCTCCTCCTCCTCCTCTTCAAACATGCTCATCTCATTAGGCTAAACTCCATTATTTGTGATAGTCATCGGCAGGTGCCATCCAGATACACTTTTGTTACCGTCAGAACCTCTTTACCTCCACCTTTTTCTTTCTTTCTTTTTCCCCTTTTTTCCTCCTCGGGCTCTTGCACTTCCCCCTTTAAGGCGTTATACTATTTTCGCCTCCCCTTTAAGGCGTCAGGCAATCTGAGCAGTTAGGGCAAGGCAGGCTGAGACACGGCCTGAAATATGTCTCTCCAGAAACATTCGCATTCTTCAGAGAGGTGAGAGAAAGAGTGGGAGAGAGGTGAGAGGCAGAGGGAGAAAGAGAGAGAGAGGTGAGAGAAAGAGAGAGAGAGAGAGAGAGGTGAGAGAAAGAGAGAGAGAGAGAGGTGAGAGAAAGAGAGAGAGAGAGAGGTGAGAGAAAGAGAGAGAGAGAGAGGTGAGAGAAAGAGAGAGAGAGAGGTGAGAGGTGAGAGAGAGAGAGAGAGAGAGAGAGAGAGAGAGAGAGAGAGAGAGAGAGAGAGAGAGAGAGAGAGAGAGAGAGAGAGGTGAGAGAGAGAGAGAGAGAGAGAGAGAGAGGTGAGAGAGAGAGAGAGAGAGAGAGAGAGAGAGAGAGAGAGAGAGAGAGAGAGAGAGAGAGAGAGAGAGAGAGAGAGAGAGAGAGAGAGAGAGAGAGAGAGAGAGAGAGAGAGAGAGAGAGAGGGTGAGAGAGAGAGAGAGAGAGAGAGAGAGAGAGAGAGAGAGATGAGAGAGAGAGAGAGAGAGAGAGAGAGAGAGAGAGAGAGAGAGAGAGAGAGAGAGAGAGAGAGAGAGAGAGAGAGAGAGAGAGAGAGAGAGAGAGAGAGAGAGAGAAGAGAGAAGAGAGAGAGAGAGAGAGAGAGAGAGAGAGAGAGAGAGAGAGAGAGAGAGAGAGAGAGAGAGAGAAAGAAGAAGAGAGAAAGAGAGAAGAGAGAGAGAGAGAGAGGTGAGAGAAAGAGAAAGAGAAAGAGAAAGAGAAAGAGAGAGAGAGAGAGAGAGAGGTGAGAGAAAGAGAGAGAGAGTGAGAGCGGGGGTAGAGTGTGAGGGAAAGAGTGAGCAAAGAGAGAAGACAGAGAGGAAATTAAACCGTACATCCAACATGCAGTGACAGGAGACATGGCGAAACACACGTAAAAAACATACATACAGCAAACACACACACACACACACACACACACACACACACACACACACACACACACACACACACACACACACACACACACACACACACACACACACACACACCCTCCCCACACACACACACACCACCCCTCCGACAAACACCCCCCCCACCCCCCGTCCCCACACACACGCACATACATCCCTCTCCCCCACCCCACCCCACCCCCCCACACACGCAACATGAAGAACCCCAAAGAAAAAATTGCATATCTGACCCGCCCGAGGAAGAAGGGAAGAAAGGGCCTTGCAAAGGGGCCAACGGCGGCCACAAAGAGCCTCGCAAGGTGACAATAGTCGAAGGCGTTTGGAAGAAATGATTTCAACAACGGATGGGCGGAGGGGCGGGGGGGAGGGGTTGGGGGTTGGGATGGGGGGAGGGGTGGGGGGGGTGGGATGGGGTGGGGGTAGAGGTTGGGGATAGGGGTGGGGTAGGGGTCGGAGGATGGGGATTGGAGATACGGGGATAGGGTGAGGGAAAGGAGTAAGAAGGACGGAGACAAAGGACAAAAGGGAAGGGGAGGGGGGAGGGGAGAAAGGGAAAGAGGAGGAACGGGGATGGGAAATAAGTTTTCGAAAGGGGTAGAAGGAAGGAGGAAGGGGAAATAACGAGATGGGATATATATTTTCAGGGATAGATGGAATGAAGGAAGAATTTGGATAGATAAAGGGGAGAGA
>NC_091589.1:22324840-22327340 GCF_042767895.1 Penaeus vannamei
GGGCGTAACGAAGACACGGAGTCCGGGCGTCGATAAGATATATTTTATGAGGGAGGAAGTGGCTGAGGAAGCGGGTGTTGGTTGGAAGGTTGAGAAAGAGGGGTGAGAGGGGGAGAAGAGGTAGAAGGAGGGAGGAGGGAAGGGAGAAAAGGCAAAAAGGAGGAGGATGGGATACAGGGAACAGGAGAGGAGGGAAGGGAAAAATGGGGAGAATGAGGAAGGGAGGAAGGAGTGGGGGTGAGGAAGGGAGGAAGGATATGGATAGAAGGAAGGAGGGAGGGAGGAGCAGGGGTGAGGAAGGAAGATTAGGGAGAGAGCGAGACGAGCAAGGAGGTGGGAAAAGTGGGAAGGAGTAAAGGACGAAAGGGAGAGAGAGAAGGCAAGAGTAAATGAGGGAGTGAGTGAATGAACCAGCGAGTGAGAGAGAGAGAGACAGAGAGAGAGAGAAAGAGAGAGAGAGAGAGAGAGAGAGAGAGAGAGAGAGAGAGAGAGAGAGAGATGAAAGAGAAAGAAATAGAAAGAAAGAAGAAAACCCCCCTCGTCTCCTCACCTCACCGACGCGACTTTAGGCCTGGGAGACAAAACTGACAGAGATGACATAGACCTAATGACTGGTATGGCATTATCGCCCTAAGAAGGCCTAACAGCAACCAGAAGGAGGCCGGAGCAAAGACGACAAGCAGCTCCCAGCTTGCGGGAATAGGATGTCTGGTGAAATAATCCCACCAACTCAGCTGATGCACACTGCTAATGGAAGAGGAAAAAAAAAAAGAAATGGGGCAGATGTCTTTTTTCTGGCTCTTTCTTCTTTCTTTTTTTTCTTGGTCTGTCTGTCTGTCTTTGGAGCTCCATACCCCCCTCCACCCTCTCCCCCTCTCTCTCTCTCTCTTTCCTTCATCCCTTTCTTCTTCTTCCTCTCCCTCTCTCTCCTTTTTTTTTCTTCCTCTCCCTCTCTCTCCTTTTTTTTTCTTCCTCTCCCACCCTCTTCTTTTCCTCCCTTTCCCTTCCCACCCTCTCCCTTTCCCTTCCCACCCTCCTCCGCCTCCCTCTCCCTCCCCCACTCCTCCACCCTAACCCCCTCTCTCTCACCCCCATCATTCAGTACATCCATCTCCCTCTCACTTCGTAGACGAGATACAATGCCTCGCAAGGATGGCATTTCGCGGACTCATATATTTCGTAAGAGAGACACGGACTCAAATATCTCGCTTAAAGGCTCCTTATTACGTCATAAGTGGCAATGGTGTCCGTGCCACAGCCGGTTCTTCTCGGCTCCTTGTGTATAATTAATTTTTCTTTTTCGGATGAACACGTGCTTCTTTTTTTTCTCCATGGTCTCGTTCTTTTTTCGTCTGTAACCACATACCATTATTTTTTTCCCTGTTTTTTTATACCTAATTCTCAATACGTCACAACAGCAACAACAATCATTGGTCATATTATCCATTATCTTAATTATTTTTTCAAGATCAAGATCATGCATAGCTAATGAAAAATATATGACAAAAACAATTTACTTATAACCATGAAAAGTTTAATAAAGCTCTTATAACACGGACCCTAAAAAATACATCGTCGTATTCTTAAACATCACTTAAGCAACCTCCAAGAGACACTTAGCTAATTCCCAGTTAGCACTTAAGGCGCTAATAAGTAGCTCAAGCAATCCCCACGAACGAACAGTGATGTAAACAAGACCTCCTTTTTCTTATTCTTTTTCAGTCTTTTTTACTCTCATTTCTTCATTTTCTTTCTTTTTTCTTCTGTTCCATCTTTTTGTTTTGTTTTTTTCTTCACTTTTTTCAATTTACTTCATCCTTTTTTTCAGCTTCCTTCCTCTTATTCGTCTTTTCTTTACCGACCCCATCTTAATTGTCACTTTCCTCATTATTCCTATCAATTTTCTTCCCTTTAATTTCTTTCTTTTCCATTTATCTCTATCCAGCCGGATTAACCTAATCTAAATGTATGCGTACATAATATTCTTTCATTTCATGGAAAGATTTAATAAACATAAACGTAAAGGAGCTAACTCATAATGAAAATAAACTGAATTATAAATCATTTCCATAATTCTAAGTAAACAAAATAACATTTAAAATAATAGAGCGAGCTAAACAGCTGACTTTTTCTCTCTCCTCAGCTGCCCCCGGGTTGGTAGTTGTTTTAATTGTCATGTTTTCGTAAAGTATTACTTAATCTTATTTCTTACTCCTTGTTTCGTCTTTCTAAAATAATTCATCAACATCATTAACCCCATCAACTTCTGTTATCATCATCAATCACCATTTTTATTATCAATAGTTCTTATAACTACCACTATTTCCCCTACTAGTAATAGTGGTAACCGTAATGATAGTGGTGACAGCAGTAGCATAACTATAACCACAATGATAATAATCAAGACCATAATCATTATCATTATCTGCGTAGGTCGGGGTGCATACGGGGGTGCATGTGCGTATGCGTGTGTGCTTATGTCGATATTAACAACAGCCAC
>NC_091589.1:22332340-22337340 GCF_042767895.1 Penaeus vannamei
TAACAACAGCCGCATATAAGGTATCTCTAACTGCTGTGAGATGCGATTAAGGGCGCGGACTGCCTAACATAGATTACTATTTACGAGCGAGTTAGTGAAAACGGCTCCGTCTGGCAGGGGTAGGGAGGGGGTAGGGGTGTAAGCCTGGTAGCTGTTGTTGGAAGAGGGGAAAGGAGAGGGCATGGGCTGATGGGGAGGGATAGGGAGCTGTGGGGTGGGAGATGGGGAGGGATAGGGAGCTGTAGGGTGGGAGATGGGGAGGGATAGGGAGCTGTGGAGGGTTAGGGAGCTGTGGGGTGGGAGATGGGGAGGGATAGGGAGCTGTGGGGTGGGAGGTGGGGAGGGGATGAGGCGGTGAGGGGATAGGAATATCCTGATGGGGTGAGATGGGCGTGAGGGTGGATGAGGGGGCATGGAGAGGTAAGGATGGATGGGGGATGGAAGGAGGGCGTTTTGGGTGGATGGGGGAAAGGGGAAGGAAGCGGGGATGGACGGGAAGGTTCAAGGTGGAATGAGGGGGGGGGCTGAAGGAAGAAGGAAAGAAGTAGGCCGAGAAGAAGACAGACACAGGACGAGGAAGAAGAAGAGAGAAACTGGGAGAAGAAACGGAGGATTTAAAAAATAGAACGATGGGGATAAAGCAAATGAAGGAAGGAAAAAAGAAGAAAAGTCCTAGCGAAAAAAATAAGAGGATAAAGGAAGCCTGGATAAAAATAAAGATACGACCAAGAAAGACTAAGGAAAGAGATAGAAAAGAAAAGGGATTTGGCGATTTGGCTCATAATGGGGGGGGGGGGCTTCCTTCGGTGACTCGAACGGCAAACGGAAGGAGAAAGCGGGATATAAAGCGCTGTAGTAGAAAGGGGAAGGCGACGAAGATAGGAAAGAGAGAGAGAGGATGAGAGAAATATCACGCTAAAGAAGAAAGAGGAAAAAAAGCGGGAGGCGAGAACGATGAGGCAGAGAGAGCGATAATGAGAGAAAGGAAGGGAGAGGATAATAGCAACAGAGAGAGAAAGTAAAGAGAAAGAGTGGGGTAACAGAAATATCATAGAGTGATATAGCGAGAGAGTAAAAGGAATTACATGAATGAAAGTCAATGGAAAAAAATTATTACACAAAAGAGAGAGAGAGAGAGAGAGAGAGAGAGAGAGAGAGAGAGAGAGAGAGAGAGAGAGAGAGAGAGAGAGAGAGAGAGAGGGAGAGAGAGATTACAGAAGAAGTGACGGAATAAGAGAAATATCACACAAGAAAGAATAGAGAGAGAAAGAGAAAGAAAGATCACACAGAACGGAGAGAGGAAAAGAGAGATCGAGAGAATAGCCCCACAAGAGGAAGAGAAAGAATGAGAAAGAGAGGATAATCACACAAGCGGGAAGGATAACAAAAGTGAGAAGAACAACAATGATATCATATAATATCTAAAACACCAATGCCTCTATCTATCTGTCTACCGATCTATTCTCTATCTATCAACCTAAACACAAAGGCCTATATCCTTGCAATCCTGTTTCTAAAGGCACAAGCACAACCCAGGAACTACAAGCAGGAATCTACCCCCTCTATCTCTCCCTACTCTCCCCTACCCCCTCCCTCTCGCCCCCAAAAGAGACCTGCCGCTTCAGCAACTACTGGGGGTTGGGGTCGGGGTGGGGGTTGGGGTTGGGGTTGGGTTGGGGCCGGGGTGGGGGTTGAGGTTGGGGTCGGGGTGGAGGTGGGGGTTGGGGTTGGGGCCGGGGTGGGGGTTGGGGTTGGGGTAGAGGGAATCAGACTTCAGTATGTGCCTCTTGGAAATAGGATAGGATTCCAGGCTCCACACTTCAGGATTCCAGCGAGTGCCCGTGGGAATCTGCTCCTCGGAAAGCACACCGCAGGACTTTTCTGTTCCTGAAGTGAGCTTATTCAATATTTCTTTTTTTATCTGGGGTTTGAGATTTCAGATTGAATATATATTGAGATTTGTGGTTAGGGATATGTCTGTGTGTTTATTTGTGTTTATTTGTGTGTGTGTGTGTGTGTGTGTGTGTGTGTGTGTGTGTGTGTGTGTGTGTGTGTGTGTGTGTGTGTGTGTGTGTGAGAGAGAGAGAGAGAGAGAGAGAGAGAGAGAGAGAGAGAGACAGAGAGAGAGAGAGAGAGAGAGAGAGAAGAGAAAGAGAAAGAAAGAAAGAGAAAGAGAAAGAGAAAGAGAGAGAGAGAGAGAGAGAGAGAGAGAGAGAGAGAGAGAGAGAGAGAGAGACAAAGAGAGAGAGAGTGCGTGTGAGTAGATGTGGATACGTTTTTGAAAGCTTGGATGTGTTCGGAAATAGATTATACCTAATATTTAGATTATACCTAATAAAATAGATTATACCTAATACCTATAAATAGATTATAATTAACATTCTTTATTGCGACTACGCGTAAAGCACGAAATATCGAGAAGTGACATTTTCGAATCAAATCAACTGTAAATGCCAGAACTAACACGACATATCGCATCTAATATAAAAAAAAAGACTTGAGATTGAATACTGACAACCAGTTAGGAGAGACAGTGAGACTGAGCGAAATAAATGATAAACATAGATATATAACTGAAATATCAAAGAGAAGTAAAGAATTGGGAGAAAAATGGAGATGAAAACAACGGATGATAGGGGATCTGAAAAAAAAAACGAAAAAAGTAAAAACTGAGAAAAAAAAGTCATTGCTCATCTGAAAAAAAAACGGGAATTGCAAATGATATACACTAAAAAAAATAATAGAAAATGGGGAACACCGAAGACATCCACAGAAAACGGGACCAGAACCCCACTGTAAACCCCGTGAAAAAAAGAAAGAAAGAAAGAAAAAAAAAAACATGGCCAAAACAACAAACAAAAAACAAAAACAAAGACAGAAACACTCAGATAAAACGAAAAAGGGGAGAAAAGGCGAAATGCAAGAGCCCAGTCGAGGCCGCGCGGAGGTCATTACGGACTGCCCGCCCTGTCGCAGGATGAGATCTCCAGTCAGCCCTCCGTTGCTGCTGAGTCATGCGGCTAATTTGTTCCCTTGTCTGATGTCCTTTCTATCTCAAATAAGTCTTTTTTTTTACCCTTTTTATCCGAATTAATCATGCGTAAGTTTAAAATTTCTTTTTCAGTCTGCGATACAAAATCATATTAGATTTCTGTTCTTGACGATCACGGGCTGGAAGTACCTCCTGTTCCTATCACAGAGTGTTCAAGTGGAATCATTTATTTCTTATCTCCTTTATCTCTGTAATTAAGCAACCCATCTCTTTAAAACAATCAAATAAATAAATGAATAAATTCTATATAATCACTTACCATATAAAACTAAAGAAACTAAATGAATAAATAAAACATAATCACTAACCACATAAAACTAAATGAATAAATGAAATATAATCACTAAACACCAACCAGCACAGAATAGCAACCTAAGAACCAAACCAAGCCAAACAAACAAACAAGTCTAGAGAGCAGCATCTCACCCGAGCGAGGACATCTTAAGAAAATAATAATAATATAAAAAGGAAGGCACACGCACAAAGGAGAACGTCCACACACACACACAAACACATGCACACACGCACTCTCTCTCTCCCTCTCTCTCTCTCTCTCCCGCGCTCGCTCGCTACATCTCCTTTCTGCATCCAGAAAAGAGAGCGCTTGAATGCAACGAAGGAAAAAGACGCCATAAAAAGAAGCAGCAGCATCAACAACAACAACAAGAACAACAACAACAAGAGCTAAAAAAAAAAAAAAATCATATACGTACAAGAACGGGTTTCGCAATGCCCGGGCTCCCCGCTGCGTCGTGTAGGTAATGATGGCGGGTTTCTAGTCTGGGTTTGCGGGGGGAGGGGAGGGGGCTGCTGGTGGGAATGGGGGGGATTGTTGGGGGAAAGGGGGAGGAATTAGCTGGGGAGAGGGTGAAGAGGAGGTTGTAGGTGCTGCTTGGGGAGACGGGGTATTGGTGGTGGGATTGTGGGTATACGTTAACAGGGGGTAGAGGGAGGTCCAGGTTTTGCTGTAGGGGGGGGAGGATTGCTTGGGGAGAGGGGGATGTAGGTCTGCTGGTGGGAGGGGGGATGCAGGTTAAAGGGGGAAAGGAGATGTAGGTTTGGGGGGCTGCTTGAGGGGGGGGGGGGACGTAGCTCTTGGAGGGGGTGGGGGTGCTAAGGGGAGTGGGGAGCATAGGTTTGCGGGGATGTGGGGGAAGAGGATATAGGCTTGTTGGAGAGGAGGGCGCTTGATGTCAGGATTGCTGGGGGTGGGGGGAGGGGCGAGTAGCTGTATTTTTACTGGGGTAACGGTGGGAGTAGTTTTGGAGAAGGGGGGGGATGCAAGTCGATGGGCGTGAGCGTGTTGCTGTAAAACTACGTGGGAGAAGGAGGGACACAAGGGTGGGGCGACCTACTTATATAACCTCAAAGATATGCATATGTATCTCTCTCTCTCTCTCTCTCTCTCTCTCTCTCTCTCTCTATATATATATATATATATATATATATATATATATATATATATATATATATAAATATATATATATATATATTTATATATTTATATATATATATATATATATATATATATATATATATATATATATATATAGAGAGAGAGAGAGAGAGAGAGAGAGAGAGAGAGAGAGAGAGAGAGAGAGAAAAGAGAGGGAAATGCTTTGTCAATCAGACAATTACATCACATGATATCATACCTCATAATTTTGCCAATGTGCTTATCAAAAATAATAATTCACATAATACCTTTTAAAGTTGGTGTATTTTACATCGGCCCACAATACTAAATAATGCATGTTATACTGATGACATCAGTCTTTTTTATTGAAGTTGATGATGATGATAACGATGGTGATAATAAAAATGTCAATGATATCAATAACAATAATAATAAAAATGTCAATGATATCAATAACAATAATAATAAAAATGATGATAATAATAATAGTAATAATAATGATAATAATGATAATCATGATGATGATGGTGA
>NC_091589.1:22344840-22347340 GCF_042767895.1 Penaeus vannamei
ATCCTTCTCTCTCCCTTTCCCTGCCTAACTACCCTTCCCCTTCCCCCACCCCAGCTTATCCCTCTCCCCTTCTCTCCCTCTCCCTTATTCTCCATCCTTCTCTCTCCCTTTCCCACCTACCTACCCTCTCCCCCTTCCCCCACCCCATTATCCCCTCTCCCTTCTTCTCTCCCTCTCCCTTATTCACCACCCTTTCTCTCTCCCTTTCCCACCTACCTACCCTTCCCCTTCCCCACCCCATTATCCCACTCCCCTTCTCTCCCTCTCCCTTATTCACCACCCTCTCTCTCCCTTTCCACCTACCTACCCTTCCCCTTCCCCTTCCCCCACCCTCCCATTATCCCTCTCCTCCTCTTCTCTCCTTCTCCCTTATTCCCCATCTCTTCTCTCTCCCTTTCCACCTAACTACCCTTCCCCATCCCCCATCCCATTATCCCTCTCCCTTATTCCCCATCCTTCTCTCTCCCTTTCCCACCTACCTACCCTTCCCCTTCCCCTTCCCCCACCCCATTATCCCACTCCCCCTCCTCTCCCTTCTTCCACTCTAACTAGTCCATACAATTACCTCCTCTCCCATGTCCAACGAACGCGACCAACACATGCTACACTAACGAAAGGGGACAAGCCTGTAATTTCACATCGTTTCGTTTCACCTTCACATTATACCGCGTGATATCATTACCTGTAATTATATGTATCATCACTGTTTGTAAACATACCTGCTTCTCCCCCACCCCCCTTCACAAGAGAGAGAGAGAGAGAGAGAGAGAGAGAGAGAGAGAGAGAGAGAGAGAGAGAGAGAGAGAGAGAGAGAGAGAGAGAGAGAGAGAGAGAGAGGGAGGGAGGGAGGAGGGGAGAGAGGAAGAGAGAGAGAGGGGGGGGGGGAGAGAGGGAGGGGAGAAGGAGAGAGAGAGAGAGAGAGAGAGAGAGAGGGGGAGAAGAGAGAAAGAGAGGAAGGGGAGAGAGAAGGGAGAGAAGAAGAGGAGGGGGAGAGAGAGAGAGAGGGGAAGAGAGAGAGAGAGGAGAAGAAGAGGGAGAGGAGAGAGAGAGAGAGAGGGGGGAGAGAGAGAGAGAGAGAGAGAGAGAGAGAGAGAGAGAGAGAGAGAGAGACTGAGAGAGAGAGAGAGAGAGAGAGAGAGAGAGAGAGAGAGAGAGAAAGAGAGATAAAGAAAGAGAGAGAGAAAGAGAGATAAAGAAAGAGAGAGAGAGAGAGAGACGACCCCAAAATGCCTTATGATTTTACTTGAGCTACAATATCAATGAAGAAAAACTAAGAAAACATTCAACCAAATACACTACAGCGACTATATATAAAAAATAATAACCCTAATACAATACTTCCTTACACTTCCACCTTCTTTCACACGTCTACCAACAAACACATCAATAAACAAGTGAATAAATATGGAATAAAAATGGCAAAAATGGAAACCAGCTGTTCAGCGCAGGTCAATAGCAATCGTTATGCAACAAAACCTTCAGTGATATGCCGAACGTGATCTGAAATTTGTTGAAAACATCGTTGCACTGATTGTCCTTTGATTTGCATATATTATTGGTTGTTGCATGTGAACGAAGCTATGCAATAGAGTTGTAGAATTGTAAAAAGAAAAAAAAAAATAGATTGAAAGAAAAATCTGATTGGGTGAATGTTAGAGAAAGTGAGGGAACGCATTCAGATGAACAATTATTTCTATTTCTAAAGTTTTGCCTTGTAATAAAAAAATAACAAAAAACAATTATTATCATTATCATCATAATGAACAGAAGAATAACATTATCGATTGCAATAATGACAGAAAATATAACAGTGTCAATGATAAGGGCAGTCGTAATAACAATAACAATAACATCAACGATAACAATAATAATAAAACCTGAACATCCGACCTTTTCGAACCGTACTGACATGTGCGCCAAATAACTCCGTCTCTGCTGATTGAAGAGTTATTCAAGCACAGTCAATGATGAACCAATCATACCCATGTTGGACCCAGCTGCCTCTGCTTACACGTACATACATAAACATATACAGGCACACATGAACAAATACACACATACATACACATGCACATAAACACACATATACACGCACGCACGCACACGCACATAAACACACACGCACACGCAAACACAAAAAAAGAAGGGAAACAAGAAGAAAAAAAGCTTCCTCCAGCACACACTAATACACACGTACTATAATATTCCCCATAATCCACCCCCGCTTAAAAGTCCTGTTTTGGTGGCAGCTTTTGTTCTATGAAATGGTACATAAAGCTGTTCCCTTATTGTTCCTGTTCTAGTTGTTGCTACTGCTGTTGTCGTCGATGTTATTACCATTACTCCTGTTGTTATTTGTTGCTGCTGCTATTCCTGCTATTTTTTCTGTTACTCTTATAAGTATTGACGTCCTTCTCAACGTCTATTTGATCTAATAGCACCATACGAAAACTTCAGCCCCCCTCATGAATATTAGACGCGTGTACACTTCCCTATTTAC
>NC_091589.1:22352340-22357340 GCF_042767895.1 Penaeus vannamei
GTGGGCTGGCCCGTGTGTGTGTGTGTGTGTGTGTGTGTGTGTGTGTGTGTGTGTGTGTGTGTGTGTGTGTGTGTGTGTGTGTGTGTGTGTGTGTGTGTGTGAGTGAGTGAGTGAGTGGTGAGTGAATGAGTGAGTGAGTGAGTGAGTGAGTGTGTGTGTGTGTGTGTGTGTGTGTGTGTGTGTGTGTGTGTGTGTGTGTGTGTCTGGGGGCGTGCGTGTGCGTGTGAGTACGAGAGCCTGCGTTTAAATGTGCATTAAAATAAGGATAACGTGTTGAAACGTGAAGTCAAGTGTGATGTATGTGTGTACATACAAGCCCCCCACGTGTCCGCGCTCGCATGCATCTGTATGCCTGAGTATCCATGTATCCACTTGTCTTCCTCCGAGTACAAATATGCATTTCCCAGTCTACCAGAGCACGTATTGCCGAGCTCATGTATCCACGTCCGGCACAGGTTAACACGAGGTGAGTGTCGTTTTAAGAGCAGAGTGGATTGCTTGCAACCAGAAGCAACGGCGAGGGTCGTGTGCAAGAGGAAAACGGGATTGAATTTCACTGTTTTCAGAAGTGACGAAGATCAAACAAGTAGAAATGAACGCGTGAGGCCAGGATGCGAGAGGAAGCGAGGTTTGGAGTAAAAAAAACGGAGGAAAGAGGAATTAGAAAAAAAAAAAATCGTAACCGGATATGACTGAAACAAAATGGGCGATAAAAGAATAACAAGATACATGTGAAATGAAACGGGAGGTAAAGAGAGACGGTGAAATATGGAGCCATTTGTTTCTCTAATCATGTAATCTACAGTGCCATTGTTTTCATCCTTTTTGCTGCTGTTGTTATTATCATCACCAATATTATTACTATTACTTATCATTATAGTTATCCTCATCAATATTATCATTATCATTATTAGTTTATTACTAGTATTAGCATCATTGCAATTGTGTCATTACTATTATCATGATTATCATTACTACTAAAATATTATAATTAATATTGTTATTACTAGCATTAGCATCATTAAAGTTACTATTTGAATTGTAATTACTATAGTTACTATCATTATTATAATCATTATTACCGTTACCATGATCATCATAACTACCATAATTATCAATATCACACTCAATACCACTACTCTATTATCATTATCACCCTTAAACTTTCATTATCATAGTTATCACAATTATTCTCATTATTGTTACAATCATTTATCTAATTCTTTTTTGATATGCCGTGTAACATGCAATGATGTTTATCGCACGTCTTTTCAAGCAATCCTGGCATGCGTGCAAGATAAGGCAATAATTTCATGGTCGGAAAGTAAATTTGTTGCAAGCGTGGTTGCATATCGGTCTGCTCGTCTTTCTTCTTTTATCACATCTTGTGAATTTCTCTTCCGTATGGAATAGTCGCTCTTTCTTACTCCCTTTCTCTGTCTCTGTCTCTCTCTGTCTCTCTCTCTCTCTCTCTCTCTATCTATCTGTGTGTGTGTGTGTGTGCGTGTGTGTGTGTTTCTCTACATCTTTCTCCTTCTTTCTCTCTCTCTCTCTCTCTCTCTCTCTCTCTCTCTCTCTCTCTCTCTCTCGCCCCTGGATAATTACAGGTGTGTGTGTGCGTGTGTGTTTTCACATCTATCAATCTAAATCCGTCTCTCCTTCTTCTCGTCGTCTCTCTCTCTCTCTCTTCCTCTCTCTCTCGCCCCTGGATAATTACGGAGGTGTGTGTGTGCGTGTGTGTTTCTCTACATCTATCAATCTAAATCCGTCTACTCCTTCTTTCGTCGTCCCCCCCCCCCCTCCCTCCCTCCTCCCTCCCTCTCTCTCTCTCTCTCTCTCTCTCTCTCTTCTTCTCTCTTCTCTCTCTCTCTCTCTCTCTCTCTCCACTACTACCTCTTACTTGATTGGAAAAAAGAGTTAATGAATCCTTCATCAGCACTGGTTTTCAAATATTATTTTTGTCTCAGTTGACTTCAGGCATTAATTGAGTTCTGATATAAGCAAATTAGCCGCACTCTAAAACTCTTTTTTAAATGTCAGAGACCTATATTGACGTGACAGAGAGAGAGAGAAGAATAAGAAAAAGAAAGAAAAAGAAAAAGAAGAAAGAAAGAAAGAAAGAAGAAGAAAGAAGCTAACGAAAGAGAGAGAGAGAGAGAGAGAGAGAGAGAGAGAGAGAGAGAGAGAGAGAGAGAGAGAGAGAGAGAGAGAAGAGAGAGACAAGGAGAGAAAGAGAGAGAAGAGAGGGAAGAGAGAAGAGAGAGAGAAAGAGAAAGAGAGAGAGAGAGAGAGAGAGAGAGAGAAAGAGAGGGAGAGAGAGAGAGAGAGAGGAGAGAGAGAGAGAGAGAGAGAGAGTGTGTGTAGTGTGTGTGTGTGTGTGTGTGTGTGTGTGTGTGTGTGTGTGTGTGTGTGTGTGTGTGTGTGTGTGTGTGTGTGTGTGTGTGTGTGTGTGTGTGTGTGTGTGTGTGTGCATGTGTCTGGTAATGGTCGTTTATCCACATGTATGGATTTATATGCATGTACGTATATGTATACATGTGTATGTGTATATATACATGTGTGCGTGTGTGTGTGCGTGTGCGTGTGAGTGTGTTTGTGCACGCGCATTTGTGCATATATGTACATACAAACGAATAGACATTCTATTAGAGCATTAATCTATTAGAGCACAAACAAACAAATTCACGTTCAATCCTGAGAGAAGGCTCGTTGAAAGGCGATCTTATCTTATCAGAACCTATCGTTGTCTTATCATTTTATCGAGTGTCCATGAAGAACACTACAGATCTATCCTGTTCTACATTAATAATGGCAATACATCTTTTTCCTTCTTTCTTTTTCTCTCTGCCAGGATCTGTCTGTTTGTCAGGTGTCTGTCTCTGTCTCTTTCTCTTTCTCCCTTTCCCTGTCCCTCTCTCTCTTTCACACACACACACACACACACACACACACACACACACACACACACACACACACACTCACACACACACACACACATGTATGTAAATGTACATGTATGTGTATGTGTATGTGTATGTGTATGTGTATGTGTATGTGTATGTGTATTTGTATGTGCATGAGTGTGAGTGTGTGTGTGTGTGTGTGTGTGTGTGTGTGTGTGTGTGTGTGTGTGTGTGTGTGTGTGTGTGTGTGTGTGTGTGTGTGTGTGTGTGTGTGTGTGTGTGTGTGTGTGTGTGTGTGTGTGTGTGTGTGTGTGTGTGTGGTGTGGTGTATGTGTGTGCGTGTGAGTGTGAGTGTGAGTGTGAGTGTGAGTGTGAGTGTGTGTGAGTGTGAGTGTTTGTGTGTGTGTGTGTGTGTGTACACATACATATAAGCAATTTAGTGCATTTCTATACAAATATACAGAATGAACTTATATTAAATTTTAGTTCGTATAACTGGGAGAGGTTCTAATAACACCGAAAATATTTGTTAATTAACTGTCCAATCATTTGTGTTAGAATTTACTTTCCAGGTTTAATGCTCACTATCCCATTCGTTACTGTGATTGTTCCATTTATTTTCTGTCCAATAATATTGGTCTTAAATCTACATGTATTTTTTTTTCTCCTCTCGTGTTCGTTTACTTATCTCTTTATCGATATCTATTTATTGCTTTCATTTATCGACTTGCTGATTATATATAGTATATAGGCCTATATGTAATTCGTACTTTGAATTTTTCCCATTTTAATAAGGGGAAAGGGGGAACATTTTATTTTGTTATTTATATATTCGTTCATCCATCTATTCAATTTTCCTAGTCATTGACGAACTGACTGTTTTTTTTTCATTTATTTAACAGTTTATTATTTTTTAGTGTTTTCCATTTGCGATTGGGAAAGGCTAGATCAGTAGCAACTCGAGGACGTGTCATGGGGTCTGATTTTCATGACGTAACAAAGTTACGGATGTTTTGTGAATATAATATGAAAATGATCGCCCATATTCACAAAGCATCCGTAACGTTTGTGACGTCATCAACATAAACAGACGCCATGACACCTCCTCGAGTTACTACTGACCTAGCCTTCCCATTTGCGACTGCGCCATTTTTCGAAATTAAAATAAGCTGACACTGACAATACGAGCGAGATTCATCCCCTTGCGCTGCCGGCATCACCTTCCCCGACCTCGCCTCCTTATATTCAGTCCTCCGCCAATTTCCATACTCATCACGCGTTGGTTTGCATCTTGATTAATTACCCGATTATAATTACATCCACTTAATACAGCCAAATTACGCCTTATTGTCCTTTGTCTCTGGCTAGCCCCTAAGCCTAGACTCGTCATCTGTTAGAGACAAATTATTAATTGCAAGTTTGGCAATTACGCGAAAGGTTCGGCGATGAGGTCACCATCGAGATACGGTTCATATGGCTTGAACCGCCTGCTTCATTCGTGCATCAAACACCTAAAATTGTTATGTAGCCCTAAATAGATATGTAGTTTCTCTTCGTGGGAGATTAGACACAGTAATTTTCAAGGCGGTACAGACATACATACATACATTCACGCACACATCTCCATTCACACACCTACACACCTTGAAGTCTTAGCAAGGAAGGAGCTGCTTAACGCGATTACAAGCAGGGAAGAATGCTTTGTCCTGTTTATCCTTTCTGTCTGTTTGTATGTCTGGCTCTGTCTTATCGTCATTTCTCTGTCTTCCTCCCTCCTTCTCCTCTCTTCTGACTCCTGTCTTCCTCCCTCCTTCTCCTCTCTTCTGACTCCTGTCTTCCTTCCTCCTTCTCCTCTCTTCTGACTCCTGTCTTCCTCCCTCCTTCTCTTCTCTTCTGACTCCTGTCTTCCTTCCTCCTTCTCCTCTCTTCTGACTCCTAACTCGCCTGCACATACATCCCACATTCCTTTCGCTCATCTTCCTCCCCACGTTTCTCCTTCCCCCACCTTCCCCGCCCTCCCTTACTTCACGCCCTTCACTCCCACGCCCTTCCTCCCTTCGCACAGTTACAACCCAGCGAGCGACGCCAGTGTCCCCT
>NC_091589.1:22362340-22368818 GCF_042767895.1 Penaeus vannamei
CGTGCAAATATCCATTCTCTTATGGTAAATATATATATATTTTTTTTCTTTCTTTCTTTTTCTTTTTAATATATCCACTCTCTTACTGTGGTTATCACTTGCACCGCAATTCACCACAAATGTTAGCATATGCACTGACACTGATGTTACTACCGATGCATGCACTGCAGAGGGACCTAAAATGTTGCAGATTTCCGCTACCCATGTTGATAATGGACCTACTGATGTTAATACGGTCATATGATATTGCAATTACTTATAGCAGTAATGTCACTGCTGTTGGCGTTGTTTATCATATTACTGCAGTTGGTGTTTTTGTTTCAGCTGTTGTTGTTGTTAGTGTGCGTATAAATTTATATATGTACTTTTTGGTGCTTCTGTTTTTGTTTTTCGATATACAGCTGTTGGTCTTGCTATAGGAGAGTGTATTAATGAGATTGCCGTTGTTAACAGTGTCGTTGAAAGCGAACCTGTCAGTGGGCCACTGAATGCTAATCTTGTTAATCTCTCTCTTTCTCTCTCCCTCCCTTCCTCGATCTCCTTCCTTCTCTCTTTCCTCACTCTGTATTTTCCTTTCTCCCTTCCTCTATCCCTCTTCCTTTTCTTCCTCCTTCTTTCCCCCTCTCCTTTTCCACTCCCTCCTCTTCCCCTCCCTCCTTTTCCCCCTCTTTTTCTTCTACCCCTCCTCTCTCTCCTCTCTCTCTCCTTCCTCTTCCAATCTCTCTCTCTCTCTCTCTCTCTCTCTCTCTCTCTCTCTCTCTCCTCTCTCTCCTCTCTCTCTCTCTCTCTCTCTCTCTCTCTCCCTCTCCCGCACTCTTTCATTCACTTTCCCTCTGCCTCTCATTTATCTGTCTCTTTTCCTTTCGTATCTGCCTCTCATCCTTCTTTCGACCCATCTTTCCTACCTGTTTTTATTCCGTTTTTCCCCCTCCACTAATTTATCAACTTATATACCGTACCTCCAGGTCATCCTAATTCCTCTAGATTATCATTCATTATCCTGATTCTCTTTCACCTCAATTTATTTTCCACGTCTGCATTACGTCACAGTGCAAATTATCGTGCAATATTGCAAATGAAAGAGAGAAACCCAACCAGATGATAATGATATCATTGTTCAGAATGTTCATTAACTTGCACTTTAATTACGTCATTTCATTCATAATTTATGCGTCTATGTATTTCATAGATTCCAAAAAATATTAGTTGGGGTTATTATGATTTTTTTTTCCCCATGGAATACGAAAAAAAACGAATGCGAGAGAGAGAGAGAGAGAGAGAGAGAGAGAGAGAGAGAGAGAGAGAGAGAGAGAGAGAGAGAGAGAGAGAGAGAGAGAGAGAGAGAGAGAGAGAGACAGACAGACAGAGAGAGAGAGAGAGAAAGTGAGAGAGAGAACAGACATATATATACATATATATATATATATATATATATATATATATATATATATATATATATATATAAAGAGAGAGAGAGAGAGAGAGAGAGAGAGAGAGAGAGAGAGAGAGAGAGAGAGAGAGAGAGAGAGAGAGAGAGAGAGAAAGACAAAGAGAAAGAGAGAGAAAAAAGAAACTGTGAGGGGTTTTGATGTCCCATTCCTGGCGCCAATCAGCGAGGGGTTTCTCGTCGTCCCCTCATGTTGGTGGCTCAGAGGAAACAGCACCTTCTGGTTGCTGGCTATAGCGAAGATGGCAGCGTGGCGTAGGCTGATGCAAGTGTCGGCTTGTGCAGAAGGCCCGGGTGGCGAGGAAGTCCGCCAGGGGCCTAGAGTGGTGACCCCCGGAGGAGGCAGCGTCCGAGCGGGGACAGGACTCGCAGTAGATTGTATGGTTCAAGGTGACGGTCACAGGTCGTGAGCGTAGGGGCGTGGCTAGGTCAGCTCGGCAGTGTTACCTTGGGCACGCCGTTCTCATTGGTCACCCACAGAGGTTGGAAGGCGTGACTTCCAGGGGCGGAGAGAGAGAGAGAGGGAGAGGGAGAGAGAGAGAGGGAGAGGGAGAGAGAGAGAGGGAGAGGGAGAGAGAGAGAGGAAGAGGGAGAGGGAGAGAGAGAGGGAGAGGGAGAGAGAGAGAGGGAGAGGGAGAGGGAGAGAGAGGGAGAGGAGAGGGAGAGAGAGAGAGGGAGAGGGAGAGAGAGAGAGGGAGAGGGGAGAGAGAGAGAGAGGGAGAGAGAGAGAGAGAGGGAGAGAGAGAGAGAGAGAGAGAGAGAGAGAGAGAGAGAGAGAGAGAGAGAGAGAGAGAGAGAGAGAGAGAGAGAGAGAGAGAGAGAGAGAGAGAGAGGAGAGGGAGAGAGGAGAGAGGGGGAGAGGGAGAGGGAGAGAGAGAGAGAGAGAGAGAGAGAGAGAGAGAGAGAGAGAGAGAGAGAGAGAGAGAGAGAGAGAGAGGGAGAGAGAGAGAGAGAGAGAGAGAGAGAGAGAGAGAGAGAGAGAGAGAGAGAGAGAAAGACAAAGAGAAAAAAAAGAAACTGAGGGGTTTTGATGTCCCATTCCTGACGCCAATCAGCGAGGGCTTTCTCGTCGTCCCATCATGTTGGTGGCTCAGAGGAAACAGCACCTTCTGTTGCTGGCTATAGTGAAGATGGCAGCGTGGCGTAGGCTGATGCAAGTGTCGGCTTGTGCAGAAGGCCCGGGGAGCGAGGAAGTCCGCCAGGGGCCTAGAGTGGTGACCCCCGGAGGAGGCAGCGCCCGAGCGGGGGCGTGACTCGCAGTAGAGTGATTGTATGGTTCAAGGTGACGGTCAGAGGTCGAGAGCGCAGGGGCGTGGCTAGGTCAGCCCGGCAGTGTTACCTTGGGCACGCCGTCCTCATTGGTGTGACTTCCAGGGGCATCTGATCAATTTCAGAGAGATTGATAGAGAGAGAGGGCGAGGGCGAGGGCGAGGGCGAGGGCGAGGGCGAGGGCGAGGGCGAGGGCGAGGGCGAGGGCGAGGGCGAGGGCGAGAGAGAGAGAGAGAGAGAGAGAGAGAGAGAGAGAGAGAGAGAGAGAGAGAGAGAGAGAGAGAGAGAGAGAGAGAGAGAGAGAGAGAGAGAGAGAGAGAGAGGATGTTTATATCAAACGCTTCTCCAAATGCACTTCTCATTCGTATGCTCCCCATGATGTTGTTGACCGACACATTTTCCAAATTGTTCAAAAAAAGTTGTCAAAACTATTGTCCGCGTTGTTACGAGAACCGTATATAAATGTAGCCTTGAGCGCTGTCTGTCCAAATAACAACGCCTAATGAATACAGCCGATGGTTGCCGACAGTTACAAAAATCACTGAAACATGTAGACAGGTGTATGCACGACCGTCTTTGTGTGTGTGTGTCCGTATAAATGTATACATATAAATGTATACATATAAATGTATACACACACACACACACACACACACACACATATATATATATATATATATATATATATATATATATATATATATATATAACATAATGTACATATACGTAACATTTACACACATATATACATACATACATATACACACACACACACACACACACACACACACACACATACACACACACACACACACATATATATATATATATATATATATATATATATATATATATATATATATATATATATACACACACACACACATACACACACACACACACATATATATATATATATATATATATATATATATATATATATATATATCTACATATATATACATATATATATAGACATATAAAATATATATATATATATATATATATATATATATATATATATATATATATATATATATATGTATGTATGTATGTGTGTGTGTGTGTGTGTGTGTTTGTGTGTGTATGTATGTATATGTGTGTGTGTGTGTGTGTGTGTGTGTGTGCGTGCGTATATGCGTGTGTGTGTGTGCGTGCGTGTGCAGTGTGTGCAGGTAAGTGGAAAGTGTGTGCGTGTGTGTATGAGTATGAGTATGAATATGAATATGAATATGTATATGTATATAATATATATATTTATATCTATCTATATATATATCTATATCTATCTATCCATCTATCTATATATATCTATCTATATATATAAGCGCCCCGAACATCCTGGCTTCTCGAGTGGCTCCGCCCACCGCTACGCCAGCGGGTGCCGCGGCGGCGTGGCACTCGCGACTCGCGCTCGAGGACCCTTCATCGCTCCCGGTCGCTCTCGCCTCTTGTTCTCGCGCTCGGCGGTAACTCGAGGATGAGCTCGGCTCGAGTTTTCCTTCGCCTCCACCCCCCCCCCCCTCAAAAAAAAAAAAAAAAATCTTTTTGTTCCTTCTCTACCTCCTCCCTCTTCTTCTTCTTTTTCTTCTCTTCTTCTTCTTCTTTCTTCCCCTTTTTCTCCTTCGCCTTCTGCTCCTCGCCCTCCTCTTCTCCTTATGGTAGCGGCGTCCTCCTTGAAGAATAGCCCAGAATAACTTTCCCAGTCGCTTGTATAAAATGAAAAGAAATAGAAAGTCAGCGAGGAACAAAGAAGGATAGAGCGGGATAGCAATGAAGGGAGATACAAAGAAAAAGAGAGGAAATGAGAACGGGGAAGAGGAAAAGAGAAGAGGGAAATACAGAGAACAAAAATAAACCACCTATATTTTTTGCAGGGGGAGGGGGGGTGGTCAGTGTGTATTTCTTACTTATTTTTTGTCAAAATAATTGATGTTGGCAGTAAAGATGTCAGCTGAGTGACAACGATGGTGATGGCTAGGGCGAGAGAATCATTACTAGTGTTGTCAACGAAAATGGGAAATATTTTTTTGTTGCAGCAACCCCTTTGAAATTCTGGACCGATGATCGCGCTTGCTTTGGAATGCAACTGCTAAAATTTTGTCCCTCCCCCTAAAAAAAAGTTTGAAATCCCAAATCATGGTAGGCCTATTAGGCAGTCATTCAAGTGCAGTGCAATCTTTGATGCTATGTCTCTCTCTCCCTCCCTCTTCCTCTTCCCCCTCATCCTTTCTCGTCTATTTTTCCTCTACCTTTTAACACCTCTTCTCCCCTCTCTCCTTGTCTTCTAACTCCATTCTCCCTATCCTTTGAGTACCCTCACCCCCTCCCCATCCTCGCTACCCCCTCTCTCAGCCACTCCCCCATTGTCTCACTCGTGAAGGAGTTCCGCGCGAGACACTTGCGCCTCCGCCGCTCCTGCTGTAGCTGCTACCGATGCCGTCACCTCCCCCTCCACCGCTACCGCTACCACCGCCTCCGCCTTCACTGCTACCACTATTGCGGCTACAATCGCCTCTGCCTCCTATAATGACGCAATCACCGCTAATATTACCGCAGTCTTGGCCTCCACCGCTACCACTGCTCCGCTACCGCCGCCGCCGCCGAAACCGCCTTCATCTCTGCTTCCACCGTTGCAACTACCGAGGTCTACCTCTATCTAGACCTTGGCTACTACCGCCTGCTGCAGCCTCCGCCGTCACCGAAACCACATTGTGCCTCCGCCGCTCCCGCCTCCAAAACTACCGCCGCCTCCGCATGTACCGCTACCGCCACCCCCTCCGCCTCCGCCGCTACCGCCTCCAAAACTACCGCCGCCTCCGCATGTACCGCTACCACCGCCCTCGCCTCCGCGCCCCCCGCCAACCCCTCCGCCTCCGCTCCCACCTCCACCGCCACCGCCACCGCCGTCGCCGCGCCGCACACCGAGCCCTCCGGCCGTGAAATTAGCCGCTGAGCGTCTTTGTGAGCGCGCGGCGTCCTCGCGTCACTTCGACAGCGACGGACAATTGAGACTTAATTGCCTTCGTTTAGTCTGTTATTCAATTTAATCAGGGCCGGCGGGTGTAGTGGTCACACTTCATTATGCCTGCGGGGAGGGGGGAGGGGGGAAGGGGGCTTGGGGGAGAGGGGAATGGGGCTTGGGGGAGGGGGGGAAAAAGGGGTGCTAGGGGAAGAGGGGAAGGGGGCTAGGGGAAGAGCGGGCTAGGGGGAGGGAGAGGCGGGGTTAGGGGAAAGGGGGGGGAAGGGGGCTTGGGGGAGGGGGGAAGGGGGCTAGGGGGAGGGGGAAGCGGGCTAGGGGGAGGGGGGGGGGAGGGGGAAGGCCAAGAGGAAGGGGGGACGGAGAGGGAGAGGTGAGGGCATGGGGAGAGAGCAAGGGGGAGGAGAGAGGGGGTGTTGGGGTGGAAGGTGGGGGAGGAGGGGAGAGATGGGGAGGGATGGAGAGGTACGAAGGAAATTTGCATACCAAACGGAGGAAGCGGCTGCAGGTGTGACGGTGTGTGAGAGAAGGTGGTAGAAGGAAGGAGAGAAGGAGGGTAGAATACGTGGAGGAGGGAAGGAGGTGATGGAGAAAAGGAGAGACGGGGAAAGAGGAAGGGAAGATTAAGGGAGAGGTGAGCCGGGAACGGAATGGAGGAAGTAAGGGGGAGGAGGAAGAAGAAATACAGAGGATAGAAAAGAACATGAAAAGGAGGAGGAGGGAAGAAAGGAAAGGAGAATAAGGGGAGAAGAAAAGGCGATAAAAAGGAGCGAATGGGGAAA
>NC_091589.1:22369318-22371818 GCF_042767895.1 Penaeus vannamei
CATGTATACATATACATATATATATACACAATGTCACTACCATATTTTTACGTTTATAAGGTAAAAGGTATGTACAGAATCTCATTTACCAAAAAGTTGGCGTAAAACAAAACCCCTTTAAAAAAAGTCGGCCATCCGATAACCCAGCAGATGCTCGTTACCGGCGAAGATATATGTCATTTTTTCCTCTCTCGGAGACGAATCTCGCATCCCCTTTGGCCTGGTTTGTTATGAACCGGTTTTGCCATTTTGTCAGACAATGGCCCCAAAATGACTGAATATTATGTCTATCCTGGGGAGGGGGAAGGGGAAGGGGAAATGGTTTGGGGTTGGGGTGGGGGATACGGGACAAGGTGGGGGGGGAGGAGAGGGAGGAAGGGGACTCAAAAAGGAGTTGGGTGGTTGGGTATTTTGAAGGGTGTAGGAAGGGGAAGTAGGGAGAAGGCAAGAAGAGGAGGAATTGGTGATAGAGAAGAGATGGAGTGGAGGATGAGAAGGAAAGGAGAAGAGGAGAATTAGAAGAGTTTGAATGAAGAGGATTTTTGGCTTCCTCCCCCCAAAGAAGAGGAGATGGGAGAAATGAAAGGAAGGAGAGAAGAAAAGAGAAGAAAAACCATGAGAGAGGAAGAAAGGAGAGGAATAACAGAGGAAATTGGAGAGAAGAAAGAGAGGGAGGGAGGGAGAGAGAGATTGAGAGGAGGAAGAGGGAGGGAGGGAGGAAGAAAGGATGCATGAATGGATGGGAGAGATAGAGATAGAGATAGAGATAGAGAGAGAGAGAGAGACAGACAGAGACATATATATGAGACATATATATATATATATATATATATATATATATATATATATATATATATATATATATATATATATATATATATATGTATATATATGTATGTATAAGAGAGAGAGAGAGAGAATGGAGGGAGAGGGGGAGAATGGGGGAGGGAGTGAGGAGGGAGGGAGGAGGGAAAATAAATAAATACGAGTAATGACCGAGGACGGGGAGACATTGGAAGGTTATGTGTGTCATTATACATTTTTATGGCTCCGTGTTGATCATGTGGGATGTTGCTGTGGGTGCCCCCCCACCCCCTTTCTCTCTCTCTCTGTCTGTCTCTCTCTCTCTCTGTCTGTCTGTCTCTCTCTCTCTCTCTCTCTCTCTGTCTCTCTCTTCTCTCTCTCTCTCTCTCTCTCTCTCTCTCTCTCTCTCCCTCTCTCTCTCTCTCTCTCTCTTCGCTTTCTCTCTCTCTCTCTTCGCTTTCTCTTTCTTTGTTTTTTCTTTTCTTCTTTCTCTCCCCTCCCTGATTCTTTTCTCTCTATCTGTGCATTCATCTCTTCGTCTTCCTCCTCCTTTTTACTCCCTCCCTCTACCTGTTTATCTATCTGCCTATCCTCCTACTACTCCTTTCCTTCTCCTTTTCACCTCTCCCTTCCCCTTTTCCACCCTCCTTCCCTCTATCTCTCTCCCTGTCCTTTCTCTTCCCTTCCTCCTCCCTTCTCTGCCTCCCTTTCTTCCCCATCCCTCCCTCTCTCCCCCCCCCCTCTGTGTCCTGTGCGCAGCGAGGCAGGCGGACTCAGCATCGCTGCTTGGCTGGGTCGGAGGGGCTTGGCGAGTGTTGGAGGAATGTTGGAGAGGCGTTGGAGGAGCTCCTTTTGAAGAGCGGTGGTTGGCAGTGGTTGGTGGCGGTTGTGGATTCTTCCGAGGGTTGAGGATTGTGTTGTCGTTGTGGGGGGGAAATTGTTGGAGAGTTGTGTATTGGTGGTGGTTGTGGTGGTGCGGCTACGGTGGTCTTTCGGTGTTGGAGGAACTTGTTTGAGGGAGGTTGTAGTTCTTTAGTGGATTGGAGTTGTTGGTTATGGATTTCTTTTGTGGGTCACTTCGGTTGTTGATCAGTTGGTTGCATCTTAGTAGAGGGGTTTCGTTGTAGCGGTTGTGGATAGTCGTCGTCGGGCTGTAGCTGGTTGTGGAGGTGTATAGGCCGTTGTAGGGTGCTTGTTGGGGCGTCAAGGTGTTGTAGGCTTTGGTTGTATCCTGTGTATTGTTTTAAGGCCATATTTGGGTTGTATGGGTGTATTTGTTATGTGGTGTATATGTTGTATTTGTGTGATAGTTGTACATAAGTGTTATATTTGTGTTGTAGATGTTGTATCATATATGTCTCTTTGTGTTGAATGTATGAATATATATTTGATTTTTATGTTTTTTTTTTTTTTTTAAGTATTCACTGTTTTTATGGTTGAGTGGAAAGTTGTCCAATAATGTTAAAGGGGAGGGGAGAGAGGAGAGAGGGGGGAGGGGGTTGGGGAGGGGGTTGGGGAGATACATAAGATTGAGACCAGGGAGGAAGGGTGATAGTGGGGGTGAGGAGGGAGGAATAGGACAGCAAGGATTTAATACCCGGCCGTATGGGTAGAATATGATTGGGAAGGAGAGGTGAGTAAGGGGAAGGAATGCGGGCTTATTGAGGAGGAAAGAGAGAGAGGGAGAGAGAGTGGG
>NC_091589.1:22374318-22386818 GCF_042767895.1 Penaeus vannamei
GGAAGGTAGGAGAGGTAGGGCGGGATTTGGAAGAGGGGGGGCATGGGAAGGGAATGTAGTGGGTGGGGATTAAATAGGGGGATAAGGTGAGGGGAGGGTTTGAAGTGATGGAATAGATGTATAGGGAAAGGCTGGGGAGGGGGGCTGAGGGTGCTGTGGGTGAGTGAAGAAATGCATGGGTGAGGCAGAGGTAGACAGACACATGCAAACAGGACTATAGCAAAAGAAATAAACACTGAGAGGTAGACACCTGATGCTATAGACAGACAAGCGCGCACAGACAGACAGTCAGACAGACACACACACACACAATACTACTACTACTACTACTACACACACACACACACACACACACACACACACACACACACACATTGCACAGCCACACACACATACATACAGAGACAGGATATATATACACACATATGCTACAGACACAAACAGACACACACACAGACAGACAGACACAGACATGACACAGACAATCTCCTCTAGTAATCGCACCCTTGCATTGCGACATTTCTTTCAGCCAACACAAAGCATATAGTGTTTATGCCGTTGCTCCTGTGGATACGCCCAACGATCTGTGTTGGTCAGTCACGGCAAAAAAACTGAAAAGAGAAAATACAGGCAAGAACATATATCGCATACCCTTCCTCCCTCCCCATAACCCCCTCCTCCCCTTCCTCATAACCCCTCCTCCCCCATTACCTCCTCCCTCCCTCCCCTATTACCCCCTCCTCCCTCCCCATTCTCCTCCTGCTCCTCCCCCCTCCCCCATAACCCCCCTCCTCCTCCCCCATAACCCCTCCCTCTCCCTCCCCCATAAACCCTCCTTCCCTCCCCATAACCCCCCCCACCTCCCCCATACAGCCATCCGCCGTGGCTACTTGTGTGTCCAACATCGGCTACTCATTTACCTGTCGGGAAGCTCTATTCGGGTCGACAGGTTGCATCCCTCCCTTTCCCTCCCCACCTTCGTCACTCCTCCCACCCCCTCCCTTCCACGCGCTGCGCTTCTCCTCCTTCCTCTCCCCCCTCCTTCGTCACCTCTCCCACCCCTCCTTCCACGCGCTGCTTCTCCCCTCCTTCCTCCTTCCTCCCTTTTCTCCCTCTCCCTCCTTCACAGCGCTTCTTCCCTCCCTCCTCACTGCTTCTCCCTCCTCCCCTCCCCTCCTTCCTTCCCTCCTCCCTTCCTTGTCAGTGCTTCCTCCTTTCACCCTGTCGGGCCGTCCGTCCTTCCTTCACACTGCTACTCCCCTTCCTTCTCCTCTGTCTCCCTTCTCCTCCCTCCTCCCCATCCACCGCGTGTTCCCCTCCTTCCTTCCCTCCCCTCCCACCCCTTTCTCTCCTCAACCCACCCTGCTGCCTGCGAATTATAGCTGCCGGAAAGCAGGTATAAGGGATGGGTTTGGCTTTCGTGAATTATTCTGGGATCATATTGAACAACCTCCCCCTCCTCCTTCCTCCCCTTCTTCCTTCTTTCCTTCCCTGCCCCCTTATCCTCCCTTCCTCCTCTCCCTTTTCCTTTCTTCCCTGTTCTCATCCTCCCTTTCCCTCCCTCCCTTCCCCTCCTCCTCTCCTCTCCCTCTCTTCTTCCTTTCTTCCCCCGTGCTCCTTATTCTTCCCTTCCATTCCTCTCCTCGTCTCTCCTCTCTTCTCCTTCCTCTTCTTCCTTCCCGCGCCCCTTAGCCTTCCTTCCACCCCAACCCCCATTCTGATCCTTCTTTCCTGTCCAAAATTCTTATCTCTTCCCATTTACTTTCCCTTACTTTCTTCTCAAGTCCCATTTTTCACGTTCCTATTCCTCCCCCATTCTTCCCCTCCCTCCCTTCGTCCTTTCCTCTCTCTTTCTTCCCTCATCCCTGCTGCTCCCCTTATCAGTATCATCATCGCCATCATTACCTCATTGTTTATTTTTATTTTTATTTTATTATATTGTTTATTTTTATATTTTTATTTTATTAGTTCTGGGTATTTCAATGCATTTTATATGATTTATTGCTATTATCCTTCGAGTTGAAATTGGGCCCTTTATTATCTTGAATAGAGGTCGGTCTTCTGTTTTTTTCCAGAGGAATTTTGAACAAAATATACGAAATAAAGAACACAGTGTAGAGGATAGGTAGAGAAATATGGTGCAATGAAGGAGTGAAAGATGGCTGAGGTAGAGGATAGGTAGGAATACATGGAAAATGGAGTGAAAGATGCATTATAGGTGAGAGTATAGGTAGAGGAATACAAGGAATGAAGGAGTGAATGATGACCACAGGTAGAGGATAGTAGAGAAATACATGGAAAAATGAAGGAGGGAAAGATGGACCAACAGGTAGAGGATAGGTAGAGAAAATGAATGAAAATGAAGGGAGGAAAGATGCATCACACAGGTAGAGGATAGGTAGAGGAATACATATGAAATGAAGGAGAGGTAGAAAGATGACCACAGGTAGAGGAGCAGGGTAGAGGAAAAACATGGAAAATGAAGGAGTGAAAGACGACCAGAGCACAGAGAAATACATGAAAAATGAAGGAGTGAGAGATGACCACAGGTAGAGGTGATAGGTAGAGAAATACATGAAAAATGAAGGAGGAAAAAGATGACCACAGGTAGAGGATAGGCAGAGAAATGCATGAAAAATAAAGGAGGGAAAGATGACCATACAGGTAGAGGATAGGTAGAGGAATACACAGAAAATGAAGGAGGGAAGATGACCACAGGTAGAGGATAGGCAGAGAAACATGGAAAATGAAGAGGTATATGGTTAATAGATCAATGGTGAGATACAGTGGGAGGGAAAAACACATGTTTATGAGAGAGAAAGATGGACCACAGTAAGTAGAGGATAGGTAGAGAAAACATGGAAAATGAAGGGAGGGAAAGAGCACACACAGGTAGAGGATAGGTAAGAGAAAAATAACACGTTAGAAAAATGAAGAAGGAAAAGATGACCACAGGTAGATATGATAGGTAGAGAAAAAACATGGAAAATGAAGGAGGGAAAGATGGCCACAGGGTAGAGATAAAGAGAGAGAAAACATGCAGAAATGCATATGAGGCAGATGATCACAAGGTAGAGGATAGGTAGAGAAAAACATGGAAAATGAAGGAGGAAAGATGACCACAGGTAGAGGATAGTAGAGAAAACACATGGAAAATGAAGGAGGGCAGATGACCACAGGTAGAGGATAGGTGAGAGAAAAAAACATGGAAAATGAAGGAGGGAAAGATGACCACAGGTAGAGGATAGGTAGAGAAATACATGAAAATGAAGGAGGGAAAGAAGAGGACACCAGGTAGAGGATAGGTAGAGAAATGAATGAAAATGTTAGAAGGAGGAAAAGATGACCACAGGTAGAGGATAGGTAGAGAATGAATGAAAAATGAAGAAGGGAAAGATGACCACAGGTAGAGGATAGGTATAGGTAGAGAAATGAATGAAAAATGAAGGAGTGAAAGATGACCACAGGTAGAGGATAGATAGAGAAATGCATGAAAAATGAAGGAGGGAAAGATGACCACAGGTAGAGACAGGTAGAGAAATGAATGAAAAATGAAGGAGGGGAAAGACGACACAGGCAGAGGATGTGGTAGAGAAATACATGGAAAATATGAAGGAGAGGGAAAGATGACCACAGGTAGAGGATAGGTAGAGAAATGAAATAAAAATGAAGGAGGTAAGACATCACAGGTAGAGGATAGGTAGAGAAATGTGAAAAAATGTATGAGTGAAAGATGAATTACAGGTAGAGGATAGGTAGAGAAATGAATGAAAAATGAAGGAGGGAAAGATGACCACAGGTAGAGGATAGGTAGAGAAATGAATGAAAAATGAAGGAGAGAAAGATGGCCATAGGTAGAGGAGGAGAGAGTAAAAACATGGAAAATGAAGGAGGGAAAGATGACCACAGGTAGAGGATAGGTAGAGAAAACATGAAAAATGAAGGAGGGAAAGATGACCACAGGTGTAGAGAGATAGGTAGGGTAGAATGAAAAATGAAGGAGAGAAAGATGACCACAGGTAGAGTGATAGGTAGAGAAATGCATGGAAAATGAAGGAGGAAGACATGACCACAGGTAGAGGATAGGCAGAAATACATGAAAAATGCCAGAAGAGGGAAAGATGACCACATGTTGCAGTAGAGTGATAGGTAGAGAAATACATGAAAAATGGAAGGAGAGTGGGAAAGATGACCACAGGTAGAGGATAGGTAGAGAAAACATGGTGTACCAAGGAGGGAAAGATGACCACAGGTAGAGGATAGGTAGAGAAAACATGGAAAATGAAGGAGGGAAAGATGACCACAGGTAGAGGATAGCAGAGAAACATGGAAAATGAAGAGAGGGAAAGATGGTCACAAAGTAGAGGATATAGGTAGAGAAAAACATGGAAAATGAAGGAGGGAAAGACATCACAGAGTATAGGTAGAGAAATGCATGGAAAATGAAGGAGGGAAAGATGACCACAGTAGAGGATAGGTAGAGAAATACATGAAAAATGAAGGAGGAAAGATGAATTACAGGTAGAGAGGATAGGTAGAGAAATACATAGAAAATGAAGAGGGAAAGACACCACAGGTAGAGGACAGGCAGAGAAAAACATGGAAAATGAAGGAGGGAAAGATGACCATGAGGTGAGGATAGGTAGAGAAATGGGCTGGAAAATGAAGGAGGGAAAGACGACCACAGGTAGAGGATAGTAGAGAAATGCACAAAAATGAAGGAGGGTACACAGGTAGGTGGATAGGCAGAGAAACAAATGGAAAATGAAGGAGGTAGAAGATGACCACACAGGTGGAGGATAGGCAGAGAAGTGAATGAAAATGAAAACGTGAATACTTATAAGTTAGAAGTAGCAAAACCGAGATTCGTTGCACTAGGTATCAAATTATATTCAATGTAGATATAACATTGATAGCCTGATAGTATAGTAAATGAATACAGATATGTATATATTCAGATATGTTTTGTTATGCGTATCATTTGCTTGTTCATGGATGATCTGGTCTGTTAGATGTAAAAGCAGCATCCTTGTTCACTTTGTTATTATTGCAGGAATGCTCTTCATTATCATACATATTTTGTACGATCAAATCTAAATACGTTCGTCCCAGAGTTTAATCGGTCACGTGGTGGGAAAAAAAAACAAACAGTGGCGCTAATTTTGAAAAGATGTTTGATCTGTCGGTTCATGCAGAACATTGGGAAATAACACAATAATTGGTTATAATCCCGTAATTTTTAAGTTTATTCCTTGTGTCACGGTTGCCGGTTGTTCATTTTGTCGTTTATTTGTTTATTTTATTTGTATTTTTGTTTTGTTATATTGTGTCATTCTGTTTATTTTTGATGATGTTCATTGTGTGTGTTCCTTGCGACCAGGAACCCGAGTTGTGGTTTAATGTTTTGTCTCTCCTTCTCGTTTCTCTTCTTCCTCCTCTTCTTCCTTTTCTGCTCTTCGTCATCTCTTTTCTCTCTCTCTCCTCCTTCCTCTTACTTCCCTCCTCTCTACTACTGTATTCTTTCTTCCCTTTTTCCTCTCTTTCTACTTTCTCCTTTCCCCTTCTACCTCTTCTTCCTCCTCTTCCCTTTCCCTCCCTTTTTCCCCTTCTCCTCTACCGATTCTCTTCCCTTCATTTTCCTTTCCTTGCTTCTCTTCCCCTTCGGCCTATTTCCTACTTACCCCTATCCTTTCTCCTCTGCTCTCCTGTCTCCCCCTTTTCTCTCCCCCATCTTCCCCCTCCTCTTCTTCCCTTCATCTCCTCCTCCTCCTCTTTCCTATATTCCTCTTCCCTATCTCCTACGTCCCCGTCCCTCCCTCTTCCCCTTTCTCCTTTTCTTCTCCCTCTTCCCTTTCTCTTTCTCCTTTCCCCATCTCTTCTTCCCCTTCCCCCTCTTTCTCCTCCTCTCTCTTTCTTATCTTCCTCTTTCCCTTTCTCTTCCACCTTTCCCATCTTCCTCTTCCCCTTCCCTTCCCCTCTTTCTCCTCCTCCTTTTTCTCTTATCTTCCTCTTCCCTTCCTCCTCTCTCCCCCATCCTCCCCTTCCTCATCCCTCCCCCTTCCTCTCCTGCCCTTCCTCTCCTGTCAGAACCCAAAGTCCTTTCCATTATCGAAATGACAACAATGGCAACACCGACAAGTTAATGCCTGGGGCGATTTCGGCACCCCGCGGGAACAGCGCCCCCTCCTTCCCCCTCCCGCCTCTTCCCTCCCTCCCTCCCTCCTCCCGCCTCTCTCCTCCCCCTCCCTCCCTTTCTTTCCCTCCCGCCCGCCCTCCACCTCCCTCCACCTCCTCTCCTCCCCACCCGCCTCTCCTCCCTCCCTCCCTTCCCCTCCCGCCTCTCCTCCCTCCCTCCCTTTCCCTCCCGCCTCTCCCTCCCTCCCTCCCTTCCCCTCCCGCCTCTTTTTCTCCCCTTCTCCCTGCCCCTCTCCCTCCCTCCCTCCCTTTCCCTCCCGCCTTTCTCCTCCCGCTCCTCTCCCCTTCCCCCTCCTTCCCCTCCCTCCCCTCCCCCTCCCCGCCTCTCTCTCTCCCTTCCCTCCTTCCCTCCCTCCCTCCCCTCCCTCCCTCCCTCCTCCCTCCCTCTCTCCTCCTCCCCTCCCTCCCTCTGCCTCCTCCTCCCTCCCCCTCCCCGCCTTCATCCCCCTCCCCTTCCCTCCCCTGCTCTCTCCCTTCCCTTCCTCCCCCTCCCTCCCTCCCTCCTTCCCTCCCTCCCTCCTCCCTCCTCCATCCCCCTCATGTAGCTGACATGCGGGCACGTGATGACTGTTGTTATGATGATGATCATTGTTTTTATTGTTATTGTTATTGTTTATATTATTGTTATTGTTATCGTCATTGTTGTTGTTAAGGTTCTAGTTATTGTTATATTATTGTTGTTATTATTTTTGTTATTGTTAGAGTTTTTTACTAGATATTGTTGTTTTTGTTGTTATTATTAGTATTATCATTATTATTGTTAATATCACCACCAAAATTATTATTATTATTATTATATTATTATTATTATTGTATTGTTATTTATTTTGTTATTGTTATTATTTTATTGTTATTGGTTATTATTATTATTATGCTACTCGATGACGATATTTATGATAATAAGCATTATTATTATTGTTATTATTTATTGTTATTACTATTATTGTGTGTTATAGTTATTATTATTGTTATTATTATTATTGAGTTATTGATATTGTTATTATTATTATTATTATAAACTATTATTATTATTATTATTATTATTATTATTATTATTATTGTTATTGTTATTGTTATTATTATAAACTATTATTATTATTTTATTATTGTTGTTGTTGTTGTTGTTGTTGTTGTTGTTGTTGTTGTTGTTATTATTATGTTGAAGATAATATGATGAACACTTCAGTTTATTGTAGCTATTATCTTTTTTTCCTGGTTCTTGAAATGTATTTTATAAATAGATGGATGATCATCTCAGTTTATATACATACAAACACATTAATGCTATATTTATTTATTTATACATATGATATTACGCACACATGTATACAGTTATACTTATATACATATGTATGGTTTGAAATGAGGAAGGAGAAAATGAGTAAATATATTAGAGAACACAGGAGAGTAGGAGGAAGGGGAGGGGGGTAGGGGCATGGAGGGTGTATGGAAGGTGTAGGGTGTGTGGGGGAGGCAGGTGAGGAAGGGGGAGGGGGGTAGGGGTGGAGTGGGTAAGGAGGAAGGGAGGGGGTAGGGTGTGGAGGGAATGGGGAGGGGTGCAGGGGAGAGGGTGAATCCAGCGCCGTGCTCAGTCTCTAATGAGGTAACACAATTAGTGGGAGGGACATTTAGCAGGCGGGGGGAAGGGGAGTGGTGTCAACTTGATAACGTTTTCTGCTTAATAATGATCTGGCTGGTTGCAGGGAGGTTGGGGGGGAGAGGTAGGGGAGGGATGTGAGGAGGAGGAAGAATGAGAGGAGGAGAAGAAGTAGAAGAGGAAGAGGGGTGAAGAGAAAGAGAAAGATTAGGGTGAAAGGGGGCGTTGCAGGGAGGTTGGGGGGTTGAGAGGGTGATGCGGGGGATGCAGGAGGAAGAAGAGAGAGGTAGTTGGGAAGAGAAGTGGAAGGGGAAGAGGAAGATTAGGGTGAAGGGGGTTGGAGAGGAAAGGAATTAGAATGAGGAGATAGAATGAGGGGAGAGATGGACGAAGTAATGTAGAAGGAAGATAAGATGAGGAAGTGGTAGCAAAGAAAGATGAGAAAAGGATAAACTAAGATAACATAAAGAGAAGAAAAGATGTATTCTGTAATGAGGTTCAAGATAATTGCATGCAGTTTTCTGTTTATAGATTAAGATTATAACGGAACTTTCTTTTTTTACAGATTTTAAAAATATTTATTCAGTTGATTTATGCTAGACATTCAATTATCTGTCTTTCTTTCCAAACAGGTGTGTGGCGTAAGCCCGCAGCGCAGTAGTGTTAAATCGCGTGTGTGGATGCTGTCAGTAATTATAGCTTAGTTAGGCCTCGAATAAGTTTTACGTTTTCTGTGATTGCCCGCGTGATCTAGGTCTATCTCGGTTTTTGCGGTGTTTTCTCATTGTGCTTTATTAATTCCGATTCACATTTGTTTGAATCATAAAGAAGTTAGCGAGTGTAGTTCGTCTGGTAACACTGGGAAGAATAGATTTGCTTGTAGAAGACTAGGGGATATCAGTAGGCTGTTGAGACGTGTGGAATTCAGTTTTCTACATCCGTAGATTTCCAGCAGGAAGGCAAGCTGGCTATTAAAGTGTCATAACGCTATTTCTGTCATGTGACAGCCCTGGGGCGGCGCGCCTGCGGGCTTCGATCCGTAACACGCTCACGTACGGCCTCCTTCGCCCGCTTTGGAACTAATTCGCTCGCATATCCAATCACTCGCATATCCAATCACTCGCCTATTCACTCACTCGCCTATTCACTCACTTGCCTATTCACTACTCGCCTATTCACCACTTCGCCTATTCACTCACTCGCCTATTCACTCACTCGCGTTTTTACTCACTAGGGCGTTCACTTACGTATTCCCTCACTTTGCGAGTGTATTCACTGGGACTCACTAGGGTATTCACTTACTCGCGTGTATTCACTCATTGGCGAATTCACTCACTCGCTTGTTTATTCTCTAGGACTCACTTTATTTATTCACCGATTCGTATTCCAGGTTGGTAGAATCCGCTTAATTTTTGTTTCTCATTCGCATATCCGACTTTATGAGGAAGATTGTGTATTTTCTGTATATTCCATCTGATTTGTTTATCACAACCTTCCTCGCGTTCATTCACTCATCAAATCAATCACTCACCTGTTTACCTGTCAAGCGACTCACTCACCCGTCAAACCACTCATTCACCCATTAAATCACCCACTCACTCATTAAACTACCCTCTCGCCTATTCTGCCTGTCAAAACACCCACTCACTCATTCACTCATCGAACTACCCAGACACTCATTCATTCATCAAACTGCCCAGACATTCATTCAGTCATCAAACTGCCTGGTGACATTCATTCATTATCCCTCCAACTGTTCATTCATACTTATCTACCAGGCTCACAAAATCATTCATTCACTGGCCTACCCTTCATTCATTCCTTTTAATGCCCCTGTCTCTTTCTAACTCCCCCACATTTTCTTAATTCTCTAACTCCCTATCACGTTTCATACCTTATCCATTTTCCTTCTTCTACCCCTACCCGTTCTCGTTTCCTCTCCTTTCTAGCTAAGCCTACTCCCTCTTTCTCTTACCCCTCCCCCTTTCCTCCTTTCTCCTTCTCTATTACCCCTCCCTCTTCTCCTTCCCCTCCCTCTTCTCCTTCCCCCTCCCTCTTCTCCTTCCCCTCCCTCTTCTCCTTCCCTCCCTCTTGCTCCCTCTCCTTCCCTCCCTTGCCTCCTCCTTACCCTCCTGTCTCTCCTTTACCCTCCCCGTTCTCCCTTACCCTCCCCGTTCTCCTTCCACCTCCCTCCCTCCCTCTCCCTCCCTACAACCCCTCTTCCCTCCCTCTCCTCTGACAACCCCCTCTTCCCCTCCCTTTCCTCCATCTTCTCTTCCTCCCTGCCCTCTTCCTCCCTACCTCTCCTCCCTTAGCTTCCCTCTCTCTTCCTCCCTTGCCTTCTCTTCTCCCTGTCTCCTTCCCTCCCTGCCTCCTCTTCCTCCCCTGCTCCCCTTCCCCTTTCATCTCCTCCCCCCTCCCTTTCCCATTTTCTCCCTACACCCATGAAAGGAAAAGGGGGGCTTTATTGTCTTTAAAAGTTTTTATTTCCTAATGCAAACGAGTTTTTAGGCCTCTTGTATAATAACGTGTGATTCTTGTTTCTTTGTCTTTGTTTTCGTTGTCTTTTCGTTGTTTCTCTTTGTCTCAGTTTTCTTTTCTGTTTCTCTTTGTTTGGGTTATCTTTTCTTTGTTTCCCTTTACTTTCGTTATCTTTTCTGTTTCTGTGTTTTCGTTATTTTCTTTCTCTTTTCTTTATTTGTCTTTGTTTTTGTTTCCTTGGCGACGCTTAGAACTGTCTGAGGGTGGGGTAGAAGGGAGGATTAAAGGAGGTAGCAAAGAGGGGAATAGGGAAGGAGGAAGAACGAAGGAGGAAATGAAGGACTGAAGGAAAATGAAAGAAATGAAAGGAGAAAAAATGAAAGAAAGGGAAGGTGGAAGAACAAGGAGGGGAGGAAAGGAAAGACTGAAGGAAAATGAAAGAAAGGCAAGGAGAAAAACGAAAGAAAGGGAAGGAGGAGGGAGAGGGAGGAAATGAATCAGGGAGCGAGGAAAAAGGAAAGGAGGGAGGAGAGAAAGCGAAGAAGGGAGGGAGCGGAGGAGGGAGGAGGGAGGAGGGAGGGGAGCGGAGGAAGGAGGGAGGAGGGAGGAGGAGGAGCGGAGGAAGGAGGGAGGAGGGAGGGAGCGGAGGAAGGAGGGAGGAGGGAGGAGGGAGGGAGCGGAGGAAGGAGGGAGGAGGGAGGAGGGAGGAGGGAGGAGGGAGGGAGCGGAGGAAGGAGGGAATGGAAGATAAATATGTTAGGGCGACGACGCCAATTCAAAATCAAATTTCTTGCCTTTATTTGACATTGAATATTCATTCGTCCTCTGTCTGCCTCGTTCTTCTTATGTACCGTTTTCTTCGGTTTTACTTGATTGTTTTAAGTGTTTGTTTATTTGTTTATTTACTTCTATTCTGGATGGTTGTATATTTTTTTCCTTTTTTTTTGGAGGACTTCGTTATACCCGTGTTGATTTTTTTTACCCTTTAAATGTTTTTAAGTCTTTGTTTATTTGTTTATTTACTTCTACTCTGGATGGTTATATATTTTTTCCTTTTTTTTTTGGAGGACTTCGTTATACCCGTGTTGATTTTTTTTTTAACCATTTGAATGTTTTTTACCATTTAAATGTTTTTAACTCTTTGTTTATTTGTTTATTTACTTCTATTCTGGATGGATATTTTTTTTTTCCTTTTTTTTGGAGGACTTCGTTATACGCGTGTTGATTTTTTTTTTTTTTTTTACCATTTAAATGATTTTTTTTCGGGAAATGTTGTTGTGGGGGAGGATCTTATCTTGATGTTTTTTGTTTTTGTCTTGTGCTTTATCATCCACTTTTGTTCTCTTTTCTTTTGGTGAAGATTTGCGGATTTACCTTCTAGGTGTTTAGTTAGGGAGAGAGAGGAAGGAAGGAAGGAAGGAAGGAAGGAAGGAAGGCAGGCAGGCAGGCAGGCAGGCAGGCAGGCAGGCAGGCAGGCAGGCAGGCAGGCAGGCAGGCAGGCAGGCAGGCAGGCAGGCAGGCAGGCAGGCAGGCAGGCAGGCAGGCAGGCAGGCAGGAAGGAAGGCAGGCAGGCAGGCAGGCAGGCAGGCAGGCAGGCAGGCAGGCAGGCAGGCAGGCAGGCAGGCAGGCAGGCAGGCAGGCAGGAGAGAGAGAGAGAGAGAGAGAGAGAGAGAGGGGGGGGTTGGAGAGGGGAGAGAAAGATGAGCGAGTCAAAGCATGAATTGAAGGAAAATGATTAAAGGAGGAAAAGCAAGAAGTAGACGGAGAAACGAAAAAGAGTAAAGTTACTGAGAGAGTAAGAGGAAGATTGTAGGAGAGGGGAAGACAGCCAGGCAGCCAGGCAGCCAGCCAGGCAGCCAGCCAGGCAGCCAGCCAGGCAGCCAGCCAGGCAGCCAGCCAGGCAGCCAGCCAGGCAGCCAGCCAGGCAGCCAGCCAGCCAGGCAGGCAGGCAGGCAGGCAGGCAGGCAGGCAGGTAGGCAGGCAGGCAAGTAGGTAAGTAGGCTGACAGGCAGGCTGACAGGCAGGCTGACAGGCAGGCAGGCAGGCAGGCAGGCAGGCAGGCAGGCAGGCAGGCAGGCAGGCAGGCAGGCAGGCAGGCAGGCAAGCAGGCAGGTAGGCAGGCAGGCAGGCAGGCAGGCAGGCAGGTAGGTAGGTAGGTAGGTAGACAGACTGACAGGCAAGCAGGCAGAGAGGCGGGCAGGCAATCAGACAGACAGACCGAGCAGGC
>NC_091589.1:22391818-22404318 GCF_042767895.1 Penaeus vannamei
TCACCTAACAAAACCATTATAGACTTAACCTAACTTGAATTGAATTAATCCAACCTCACCAAAATTAAATAAACAAACAAACGAATGAAAAATAAGAAACAAAACAAAAATATACAAATTCAAACTGACCTAATGAACACTCAACGAACAAAAGCAACACAAACTTAACGTAACTTGAGTGACCTAACCTGAACTTGTATCATCACAGAATTAAAGATCCCGTAAACAGAACACAAACCTTCGTAAAAGAATAATGATTTTGAAAAGTGTCGCTCTTATCGTCCGCGCCATAATAGATATGATGATGATGATAACAGTAATACGGATAATAATTATAATAATAATAATAAGAAGAAGAAGAAGAAGAAAAATAAAAACAGTAATACGGATAATGATAATGATAATAATAATAATAATAATAATAATAATAATAATAATAATAATAATAAAAATAATAACAATAACAATAACAACAATAATAATAATACCAATAATAATAATAATTACAATAATAATAATAACAATAATAATAATAAGAAGAAAAATAATAACAGTAATACGGATAATAATGATAATGACAATGATAATAATAATAATAATAACAATAATAATAATAATAATAATAATAATAATAATAACAATAATAATAATAATAACAATAATAATAATAATAACCATAATAATAATAATAATAATAATAATAATAATAATAATAATAATAATAATAATAATAATAATAATAATAATAATAACAATATTAATTATAATAATAATAATAACAATAATAATAATAATGATAAAGATAACAACTAAAAATGGAAAAACAGAAACATCAGATTCTTACATGAAAACACATGGAAGCCCAGAAGCAATCGCATTAGGCTTGGCACTGCATGACTGACTGCATGACAACAAACAAAGTTCAAAAGAAAGAAAGAGAGAGAGAGAGAGAGAGAGAGAGAGAGAGAGAGAGAGAGAGAGAGAGAGAGAGAGAGAGAGAGAGAGAGAGAGAGAGAGAGAGAGAGAGAGAACGAGAGAAAGAGAGACAGAGAAGGGGGGAGGAGGGAGAGAGAGAGAATCGAGAGAAAGAGAGAGAGAGAGAGATGGGGGGAGGGAGAGAGGGAGAGAGAGGGTGGGAGAGAGAGAGGGTGGGAGAGAGAGAGAGAGGGTGGAGAGAGAGAGAGAGAGGGTGGGAGAGATAGAGAGAGAGAGGGTGGGAGAGAGAGAGAGAGAGAAGTGGAAAGGGAGGAGGGAAAAGAGAGAGAGAGAGAGAGGGAGGAAGAGAGAAGGAAGAGTTGGGAGAGGAGAGAGGAGAAAGGAGAGAGCGAGAGAAGAGAGAAGGAGGGAGAGAGAGAGAGAGAGAGAGAGAGAGACAGAGACAGAGAGAGCAGGAGAGACATAACCGAAATGGAAAGCTGACATGAAGTGCCGTGCCATTTATTGACAGCAAACTCATGGCAGAAATTATCAGTTTTACCGAGCCTGAAAATTGCTTATTTCACGAACAAAAAAAAAACAAAAAAAAAAAAAGAGTTGGCCACAGTCATAAAATATCAAAGATACTAGGACGGAAATTTTCCTCAATGTCCCATAAAAAACGAATGATAATAGTTCACAAAAGTTCCTAATAACGCTATTCATCAACAAGGCTATAAAGTTAGAAAAGCTATGTGGTTTTGCATTTAGGCATACTGATGATTTATGCGCGGGGTCCTCGGGTAAAATGAGCTGTGCGCGAGGGTTGGCATCGTCAAGGATACAGGATAACATACTGAACATATGTTTACTTAGACTATCTAATCTATACATACACATAGGTATACAGACGCTTACACGCATGCACACAGATACACAGGCCTATACGTACACAAACATTAACATGCACGCGAGCACGCAAAAAAACAAGCATAAACACACACACATACACAAATATACACACAAACACACACACAGACACACATACACTCCTTCCCCCCGACACACACGAACCCCCCCCGCCCCACACACACACACACGCACAGACACACAAACACTACTAAACATACATCCGTGTGTAAACTCCGAAATTCAATAAGAGCGAGTACAAGATTCTCCACTTGATGCAGCTCCTCCAACCCCCCTCCCCCCCCCACCCCTTTGACCCCATACTCGTTTATATTTCACTCTCGAAATTTCCTCTTTCCCCCCCCCCCCCAAGTAGTCCGTTGCCTCGAGTTGTACGGATAATACCCAACCTCTCCGGAATTACCATCATATCTGCTACCGAAACGTACGCGCGGCCGTTTGCAATATCAAAGAGGAGACGGGAGAGAGAGGGAGGAGAAAAAAAAAAAAAGCTGTTTGGAATTCATAATAGATAGACATCAAAAGAATTCTAAATCACGTGATACGCTCCAGAGCTCCGACGAGATTGCTCCCGACTGGATTCCGACCGAATTTAGAAATCCAACACTTCAGAGAGGTTAAGTTTACATAAACTAGTCTAGTGTGTTTGTGGCAAGAGGCAGAGCAAGGTGGAGAAGAGAGGAGAAGAGAGAGGAGAAGGGAGGAGAGAGAGAGGAGAAGAGAGGAGAGAGAGAGAGGAGAAGAGAGGAGAGAGAGAGGAGAAGAGAGGAGAGAGAGAGAGGAGAAGAGAGGAGAGAGAGAGGAGAAGAGAGGAGAGAGAGAGGAGAAAGAGGAGAGAGAGAGAGGAGAAAGAGGAGAGAGAGAGGAGAAAGAGATGAGAGGATAGGGTGGAAGGATGGACAGAGCGGGAAGAGAATTAGGAAGTGGGAGAGCGACAAACGAAGGAGGGGAGGGAAGTTAAGGGAGACACAAAGGGAATAGGGCAGGTACACACGTGTAAACACACGCACACACACACACGCACACATGTATAAGCACATATAAATGTATATTTGATGTAGCCTATGCATAAATGAATAAATATAGAGATACTTGAGTCAAACAAACAGAATTCAAAGAAAAAAAAGAAAAATCCAAACAGACCACCCTCCACCTCCACCCTCATCCTTGATATAAAGATTAAAAAAAAAAAAAAAAAAAAAATCTGCGCCTGCCCCCACTTTGCCTTCCCATTGGAAAAGGGAACTACGCAACCACTCTTACCCACCTATCAACCTCCTCCCTCCCCCCAAAAGAAAAGAGCAAGAGCACCAAAAAACGCTTGGCATGCCGTCGTAATAGGCACAACAGGACGAGGGCGAGGATCAGCAAAAGAAGTCAGCCGAGGATATGTATGTTGTAGTGGGAGTTACTGCCGCCGGGTCGAGGTGCTGAGAGGGCGCTTCCCGTGACATCAGTTTCAATAACGTGAGAATCTCGGATATTAAAACATTATTTTCACGTGCTGTCGGGTGAGGGAGAAGGAGTAGTTAGTAGGTAGAAGGAGAGGAGGGAAAGAGTAGTTCGTAGGTTGGAGAAGAGAGAGAGAGAGGGAGAAGAAAGGGAGAGGGAGAGAGTAAGAAGAGAGAGAGAGAGAGAGAGAGAGGAGAGGAGGGAAAGAAGTGGATTTCATATACACATGGAAAAATATATATATATATATATAAAGAGTATATAGAGGTGAGAGAGATGAAGAAAGGGAGAGCCGAGATAGAATAAAGTGAGTAATTGATGGGTGTGAGAAGTATAAATGAAAATAGAGAGAAAAAAGAAGGAGAGAGAGAGAAGAGAAGAGAGAGAGAAATATATATACATACATACATATACATATATACATATATATATAATATATATATATATATATATATATATATATATATATATATACATGTGTAAATATATATATATATGTATATATATATATACATATATATACATATATGTATAGATAGTAGATAGATATACATGTATAGGGATGGAGGAGAGAGATAGGAGAGAAGTATGGACTCATTCACCTAACCATCAACATGTTCATAAAGGACAAAAGCACTAATAAAACCCGTTTCCCAGGTCAGCAGCAATTGTCTAACCCCTGCCAACCCACCCGCGCCTCACGAGCCAGTCAGTCATAAACAAATGACAGGAGAGCGACCCGGAGCAAAGGAATTCCCAGACTCCGTTAACCTCGCGTATTTCCGTGCCATTGTATCGCCACAGCTGATTATATAACCATGCATAACCGCAAAATGTCAGTTCTTATTGAGGACAATAGTGGATTTATTTTTTTCGTGACGACCTAAAATATCCATTTGGCAATATCGACAGTCTATTATTCAATCCAGTTTTTAACAGCGGAATTTGCCGTCGGCCTGGAGTTCGCAGGGACCCGACCTTGAACTCGGGACTTCATGAACCAAAGCGTTGCTATTACTTCAACTCATGAAACAGGTAATTGCACATTTCATGGATAATACATTCTGTTCTAAAATATTCAATGGTAGTCCGTCGTTTATCCAATTCCCTTTTGAGTGTAGGCATATGAGAGGCTTGGTTTAGCTTACCTAAATATTGATGAGTTTGAATGACCTGTTACTTCGTCAGAATTTTATTATTTCGATGACAATTCCTATCCTTTAACTTTTTTTTCCTATCCCCCTCTCTCTCTCTCCACACCTCTCCCCTTCCTCTTTCTACACCTTTCTTCCTCCCTTTCATCTTTCCTCTACTTCCCTCACGTACCTCCCCTCCCTTCCCTCCTTCCCTCCACCCGTCCCTCTCCCGCGTGCCCACACAACAAAGGTGCGGTAGCCAATCCACTTGAACCTATATTAACTCCGAGCCACTCGTTGCCACTCATCCCCAAAACCTTACACTTCTAGGAGACCCTTTGGTGTACCTTCCAGCCCCCCCCTCCCCCCCTCCGTCTCCCGTGACCCCTCCTAGTAGAATATTCTCCATCACTCTTACTCTTTCCTCGTCATTTTCCTGTCTTATTGGAGTATAATAGTAAATAGACAAACAGATAACTGCGATCTTGTATGTATATGTGTATATATATATATATATATATATATATATATATATATATATATATATATATATATATATATATATATATATATATATATATGTATATATATTATATAAATATATATATAAATATATATAAATATATATATATATATATATATATATAAATGTATATATATATATATATACACACACACACACACACACACACGCACACACACGCACACACACACACACACACACACACACACACACACACACACACACACAGAAAGAAAGAGAAAGAGAGAGAGAGAGAGAGAGAGAGAGAGAGAGGTTGTGTGTGCGTGAATCTTCCCTTGTCTTTACAGACACCAGGAGACTTGCTTTACACATAGCCTACAATTGTCACACAATTAGGCTAATTTTGTCCAATTTGCACAGAACCTTTCTGCCTCATGTTATTCAGTATATGCACCCGATTCTTCATTTTATCCACTTTGAACAGTTAGCCTCTAAGAAATTTTCAACATATGTGTACACTCCGTATAAACATGCGCGCGCACACACACACACACACACATACACGCGCACAAACACACACACACACAGAGGCAGAGAGAGAGAGAGAGATAGAGAGAGATAGAGAGATAGAGAGAGATAGAGAGATAGAGAGAGAGAGTGAGAGAGAGAGAGAGAGAGAGAGAGAGAGAGAGAGAGAGAGGGAGAGAGAGAGAGAGAGAGAGAGGGGGGAGAGAGAGGGAGAGAGGAGTGAGAGAGAGAGAGAGAGAGAGAGAGAGAGAGAGAGAGAGAGAGAGAGAGAGAGAGAGAGAGAGAGAGAGAGAGACAGAGAGAGAGAGAGAGAGAGAGAGCAGAGAGGGAGGGAGAGGGGAGAGAGGGAGGGAGGGGAGGAGGGAGGGAGGGAGAGGAGAGAGAGAGAGAGAGAGAGAGAGAGAGAGAGAGAGAGAGAGAGAGAGAGAGAGAGAGAGAGAGAGAGAGAGAGAGAGAGAGAGAGAGAGAGAGAGAGAGAGAGAGAGGGGGGGGGGGAGGGGGAGACAGAGAGAGAGAGGAGGGGAACAGACTGAAAGAGAGAGAGGGAGAGAGGAGAGACAGAGAGAAAGGGAGAGGTAGGGACATGAGGAGAGACACAGAGAGAGAAGAGGAGGGAGGGAGGAAGGAAGGGAGGGAGCGAGAGAGAGAGAGAGAAAGGGAGGGAGAAACAGAGAGGGAGGGAGAGGGAGAGGGAGAGGGAGAGAGAGAGGGAATGGAAGAGACAGAGAGAGAGGGAGGGAGAGGGAGAGGGAGAGAAAAAGAGAGAGAGAAGGAAAGGGAGAGAAAGAGAGAGAGAGAGAGATCAAATCTGCATTAAAAGTCCTTGAATGCGACCCACATCCCTCCTATTCGATATATTCTATTAATGAAAGCGATTAACAAAAAGCCAATTAGTGAGCCACGCAGGTGTTTCTACCATACAAGGATAAAATCAATCCCCACCTTCACTTCACCATCCTCTTCTTTTTCATCCATAAAAGATGTCTCCTAATTACGTATACACAATAGGGGTAAAATTTCCCTTTGTTGTTTCTGTCACTTGCATTCTAATATCCTAATCTAAGTGCTATTGTTCACGCACGTTCCTTCCTTCCTTCGCTAAAGTTTACGAAGCAGGGAGGTTCCTGGCTGCGCTGAATATGTATGTTTGCATAAACGAATACTTAGATGAAAAGAGGAGGAAAAAGTGATTAATTGCGGAATCTTATGAATATGAAGAAATGGTAATGAAACTTGTATTGTGGGGAAGTATGCGGGTATGAAAATGCATGCGTGCATACGAACAAAGCTGGCACGCGAGGTTCTTCTCTCTCTCTCTCTCATTCATTCATTCTCTCTCTCTCTCTTTCATTAATTAATCAATCCTTTCATTCACTCACTCTCTCTCTCTCTCTTCTCTCTCTCTCTCTCTCTCTCTCTCTCTCTCTCTCTCTCTCTCTCTCTCTCTCTCTCTCTCTCTGCATCTTTGTCTCTTTCCGTCTTTCTCCCTATTCCTCTCCTTCCCCTTCCCTCTCCCTCTCGCACACACACAAAACCTCAGAGGAGTACGTGTCCGTACACGCAAAATACGAATAAACAAAAGCTTAATATTTCACCTGAGGACGAGCTCTCTCTTACCAAAAAAAAAAGAAAGGAAGAAAGAAAGGAAAAAAAAAAAAAAATCGCATCCTTCCAGAACCTTCGCGCGTGTATTCAATCACAACAGATTCCGGAACAAGACGGATCTTGTATTAATTAGACACTTTTTAATTCGAGCTACACCGGATGGTCGGCGGAGGACAGGGAGCCGCGGGAACATTTAATTAAAACTGGAATCTTTTCTGGGGGAGAGGGGGAGAGGGGGTAAGGGGAGTTGGAATAATATCAGGGGGAGGGAAGGGAAGGTAGGGTGTTAGGAGGAGGAGGAGGGGTGGAAGTCGAGGAGGGAAGCAGGGGGTAGGGTGGGAAACGAAGGGTTAGGGGGAGAGAAAGGAAGAGAGGGAGGGAAAGGGAGGAGGATTGGGGGAGGGGAATGGAGGGGAGAGGGGGTTGTAATAATATAAGGGGGTAAAATGAAAGGGAAAGAAGGGGGTTGGGGGGAGGGCTGGAGGCAGAGGGAAAAGGAGCGTAGGGAAGGGAGGGGAGTGGGGAGGGAAGGAAGGAAGGGAAAGGAAAGGGGAGGGTAGGGAAGGGAGTGAGAAGGTAAAGAAGAACAGGCCAAGACAGGAAAAGGAAGGTGAAGGAAGGGAAAGAAAAGGAAAAAAAGGGAAGAGATAGGGAAGGGAAAGAAAAGGAAGAAAAGGGAAGAGATAGGGAAGGGAAAGAAAAGGAAGAAAAGGGAAGAGATAGGGAAGGGAAAGAAAAGGAAGAAAAGGGAAGAGATAGGGAAGGGAAAGAAAAGGAAGAAAAGGGAAGAGATAGGGAAGGGAAAGAAAAGGAAGAAAAGGGAAGAGATAGAGAAGGGAAAGAAAAAGAAGAAAAGGGAAGAGATAGGGAAGGGAAAGAAAGGGAAGAAAAGGGAAGAGATAGGGAAGGGAAAGGAGGGAGTTTGCTGTCCTCCGCCATCTCTGCCTCGTGTCTCATCCATCATCTCTTTTTCCGCTTCTTCTTGAACGCTGAGGCCGATTCGTGTAATGTAGATTTCCATTTAATGTAATGTAATGTTTGATGTAATGTAATGTGTAATGTAGATTTCCATTTAATGTAATGTAATGTTTAATGTTTGATGTAATGTGTAATGTAGATTTCGCGGAAGTTATCTTGCACTTCGCAAATCGCTGAATGTTTATTAGTTTGGCAATCAGCCACCTTTAAGAATTGACAGGTGACATAAATCGATCATTTTTTACATCGGTATAAAGGTCTTGGATATCTATTTTTCTTCTCATGAACATAATGGGTAATTGTCACATGGGTCACTAATACCATCCTCTTCATCATCATCATCACCACAACCACCCTCATCATCATCATCACCTTCCTCCTACACCTCCTCATCATCCCCATCATAATCGTCAGCATAACAGCACCCTCCATTTATCCTCCCGGTTATCCCCATCACATCATCACCAAAATTTTAACCATCAGCATCCTTAGCAACCCCATCACCACCCCTCCCCCCGATGCAACCCCCACCCCTCCCCCCCGACCCAACCCCCACCCCTCCCCCGACCCAACCCCACCTACACCCCTCCCCCCAGCCCAACCCCCACCCCTTCCCATCCCACTCCGACCCCCGAGCATGCCCCCTTTACCTCCCAATCTCGAATCCCAACCCAATCCCCACCCCTCCCCCGACCCAACCCCACCCTCCCACTCCCCCAACCGTACCCCCACCCCTTCCCATCCCACTCCGCCCCCCCGAGCATGCCCCCTTTACCTCCCAATCTCGAATCCCCCCCAAAAATGATAATAACCGCATTGGCCGGATGGGAGAGCCGTATGAGCGAGATCGTCCCGCCAGCGCCAGTCAGACCGAGCGACTTGTCCGGGAGATGAAACGCTGTCGTGTTTTATCCGGCCGGCCAAATAGGTGGAGCAGCAGCGTATCTATCTCCCGGTGTTTTACGATGAGGAATTGCTTACGCGGGCATCATTCCCCGTTTATCGCTCGCTGCTTCTTGCTCTCCTTTATCTCTCTCTTTCTCTCTCTCTCTCTCTCTCTCTCTCTCTCTTTATCGCTCGTTGCTTCTTACTCTCTCTCTCTCTCTCTCTCTCTCTCTCTCTCTCTCTCTTCTCTCTCTCTCTCTCTCTCTCTCTCTCTCTCTCTCTCTCTCTCTCTCTCTCTCTCTCTCTCTCTCTCTCTCTCTCTGTTATTTCCTTTGTGGCTCTTCCTTTCCGTCTCCCTTGTGCAGCTGGGACGAAAATGTACGAAAGGGTTATAGAGTTCTCATTTGCGTGGGCAGACCCGGTACTTCCGTCTCTCTGGTTTGTGCGTGTGCGTGTTTACATACATATTTAAATATATATGCATTAGTGTGTTTGTCCGTCTGTGTGCGTGTGTGTGTGTGTGTATATATACACACACACACACACACACACACACACACACACACATATATATATATATATATATATATATATATATATATATATATATATATATATATATGTATATATATACACACACACACACACACACACACACACACACACACACACACACACACACACACACACACACACATATATATATATATATATATATATATATATATATATATATATATATATATATATATATATATATATATATATATATATATATATATATATATACATAAATACATGCAATATATAAACACAAAAAACACAGACACACGCATACACACAAGGGCATTCAAATTCACTCCTGCTCTAAACTCACCGTAAATTGTTAAAGCGGTGTGGCTTCATGGTTAGCCTACGGGATCATACTGAATAACAAATATAGATAAAATATGGAAAGCTATGCACAGCAACACACGCAACTGCACAATTGAGTGACAGAGGGTGAACTTGCTTTATTGTTCATAACACCAGAGAATCATTATTGTAAGTCATTGTTTACTATGATGGTGATGATTGGGGGTGAAGAGGAGGAGGGAGAAGATGGTGATGATGATATATATATATATACATACATACATATATATATATATATATATATATATATATATATATATATATATATATATATATATATACACATACATATATATATTGGTAATGGTTGTTAATGACGATGAAAATGATGATGATGATGATGATGATGATGATGATGATGATGATAATGATGAGGCAATAACATAAAATAACAAATATATAAGTAGTCGCATTGCCTCCCAATGTCCAAGAGCAAAATATTTTCCTGATCCAGATGATTGCACTGTTTGCAAGGACGCAAGCATGGCAACGCGGCCTTGACAGCATGGGATGAAGGTATCAACAAGAAGAAAATGAGAGACTAAGAGTGAAGAACAAATGGAAGAGAGTGAGAAGGAAAGAGGGGGGCGGGGGATCGGGAGAGACGAAGGATGGGTAAGAAGGGGGGAAGAGAGAAAGGAGTGGAGGGTAGGGAAGGGAGGGAGGGAAAGAGGGAGGGAGGGAGAGAGAGATAGACAGATAAAGCGAGTCCACCAGAGACAAAGAGAACCAGAACCCAAAAGAGAAGAACAAGAACAAATGAATACAAAAAAAAAAACCTTCCACCCCCTTCCCTTTCCCACCCCCCAAAAAAAAGTAAAAAACAAAAAAAAATCCAAATTCGAAATCCCTGTGAAATGAACTCAGACACAGAGAATAATAGTCTTTACAGAGTAACCAAGATCAATCCGCAGCCGCCACATATCACTGGGGATTTAAGGAGGAAAGAAACCCGCTGATGATGAGCTGGGGAGGAATTAGATGAGGGAGAGGGGGGAGGAGGAGGGGGAGAGGAGAGGGAAAGGGGAGGAACAGGGGAAGAAGGAAAACAAAGGAGGGGAAAACGAGAGAGGAATTAGATGAAGGCGAGGGGAGAAGAGGAGCGGGAAAGCAGAGGAGGGGAAAAGTGGGAAATTATATGAGGGCGAGGGGGGAGAGGGGGAGGAGAGGGAAAGGGCAGGAACGGGGAAGAAGGAAAACAAAGGAGGGGAAAAGAAGAGGAATTAGATGAAGGCGAGGAGAAGAGCAGCGGGAAAGCAGAGGAGGGGAAGAGGGGGAATTAGATGAGGGCGATGGGGAGGGAAACGAGGGGAGGGAAGAGGAGGGAAAGGAAGGAGAAGGGGAAAAGGGAGAAATTAGATGAGGGAGAAGGGAAGGAGGGAGGGAGAGGAGAGGGAAAGCAGAGGAGGGAAGACGGGGAGGAATCAAATGAGGGAGAGAGGGGAGAGGAGAGGGAAAGCTGAGGAGGAAGGGAAAAGGGGGAGGAATGGGATGAGCTAGAGGGAAAGGAGAAGAGGAGGGAAAAAGAGGAAGGAATTAGATGAGTGCCAGGGGGAAGGAGATGGGAAGGAGGAGAGAAGGGAAGAGGGGGGAACTAGATGACGGCGAGGGGAGGTAAAAGGAGAGGGAAAGGAAAAGAGGAAGAATTAAATGAGGGTGAGGGGGGAGGAGGGAGGGAGGGAGGGAGGGGAGGGGAGGGGAGGGGAGGAGAGGAGGGGAGGGGAAGGAGGAGGAGAAAGAAGGAAAGGAAAGTAGGAGGGGAAAGGGGGAACAATTAGATGAGGGCGAGGGGGGAGAGGAGAGGGACAGGAGAAGAGGAGGGGAACAATGGGAGGGAGAAGAGAGAGAAAAGAAAGTAGGCGCGGGGAAAGGGGGAGGAATTAGATGAGGACGTGGGGGGGAGGTGAGGGGAAGAGGAGAGGGAAAGAAAAGGAGGGAGAAAGGGGGAGGAATAAGATGAGGGCGCGGGGGAGAGGGAAAGGAGAGGAGGAGTAGTGGTGGTGGAGTAAAAGATAAAGAGAAAAGGGGATGTGGGAGAGGAAAGTCCTGAAAACAAAAAAAGTAGGAAGTGCGTGCGTGCGCTTTTACCTATGCATATGTGTATACCTCCGTGGAACACCTGGTTATGCAAGTATGTCTGTGCGTGACTATGTATGAGCAAGTGTGTGCTCGTGCGTGCATATGTTTGCGTGTGGTTGTGCGTGTGTAAAGTCTGAGAAAAGTCTTTCGCATGACAAAGAGATTATTGGTCGATATTCCGAGTCCGTATGACAAGCTCGGCGACAGTAATAACGGGGGAGACACTGGGAGACCGAAATGGGATGACAGAAGAGAGAAGGGCGAATATATTGTAAAGGAATGAGAGAGAAAGAGAGAGAAGGAGGGAGGGAGGAAAGGAGAGAGAGAGAGAGAGAGAGAGAGAGAGAGAGAGAGAGAGAGAGAGAGAGAGAGAGAGAGAGAGAGAGAGAGAGAGAGAGAGAGAGAGAGAGAGAGAGAGAGAAGGAGAGAGAGAGAGAAGGAGAGAGAGAGAGAAGAGAGAGAGAAGAGAGAGAGAGAGAGAAGAGAGAGAGAGAAGAGAAGAAGAGAGAAAGAAGAGAAGAGAAAGAAGAGAGAGAGAGAGAGAGAGAGAGAGAGAGAGAGAGAGAGAGAGAGAGAGAGAGAGAGAGAGTAAT
>NC_091589.1:22414318-22421818 GCF_042767895.1 Penaeus vannamei
AGACGCTTTTGCATTGTAAAGCGAGACCTTAATGATGATGTGAAGGTGATGAGGAGGGTGGTGATAATAATGGTGGTAGCGGTGATTACTGTTGATGACGATGACGATGATGATGATGGAGATGATGATGATGATAGTGGTGATGACGATGGGGATGATGATGATGACGATGATGATGACGATGATGATGATGACGATGGAGATGATGATGATGACGATGGAGATGATGATGATGATGATGGAGATGATGATGATGATGATGGAGATGGAGATGGAGATGGAGATGGAGATGGAGATGGAGATGAAGATGAAGATGATAACGATGAATGAAGGTAATGACAAATCTCTTGATCTTGATAATCATGACAGTGACGATGACGGTGACAGCAATGATAGTAATGGCGATGATGACGTCAACTGGATGAAAGAAAAAGCAATGAAAAATAAATGTTAGAATAACTAAATAGAAAACGATGAAAAAAGTACAAAGAATGCACTGCAGTAAATCGTAAAAGATATTAAAAAGTAAAACAGAAAGAGAAGATACAGAATTAAAAGAAAGACGACGATAAAAAAATGAAAATCAAACAAAAACCTAAATAAAAAATTAAAGGTTGATGAAATGGCAAAACAGAATATGATTAAATAATGAATAGATAAAACAAAAATTATGAAACAAAATAAAAAAAGAGATGAACAAAATGAGGATTTTTTTAAAGAAAAAATAAAGATAACGGTGAATAAGAAAATCAAGAAAACTATTACTAATAAACTGAAGAAGTAATAAAAGGACGAAAGTGGTAAATAGCAAGAATAATATTGCGAAAATAAGTAAAATGCGGAAAATGATGAAAATTAACATAAAGAAAACGATATATGATCAAATGAAAAAAAACACTGAATGATGAAAATAAAGCAAACAATGAATAATGAAATGAAGAAATAATAAATAATACAAGAAGAAATAAAATAAATAAAGGGGGAAGACCACGAAGAATAAAACAATGAAGACAAAAATGCGCTATTAAGAAAATGTCAAATCATTAATTGAAGAAAACGATGACGAATAAAGTAAAACATATCAATGAAGAACTGAAGAACAAGAAAACAATGGATGAAAAAATAAACAATGAATAATAACGGATAACGAGGCATAAAAAATAAGTAAAAACCGATATGAAACATAATAAAGAACGAAAGAAAATTCATATCAAATACAAAATGATGAAGAAAAATCATGTGAAATGTAAAATGACAAAAAAGAAAGGAAAAAAAAACATCCTGAATGTAATGCAGAACAATCATACATGATACATAAAGAACACGAGGAAAACACGACGCAGATCAAAATGCAAAAATGAAAAAAAAAAAAAAAAAAAAAAAAAAAAAAAAAAAAAAAAACATCAAAGGCAACACCATAAGAACAGGAAAAAAAATCACATCAAAACAGCACATAAAAAGACCAACCAACACAAAAAAAAGAACAACAGCAAGAACAAAGAACACGACACCCAAAGATGAAACCGCATGAAATCCTCGAGAGAAAGAATCCAGGGGAGTGTTGGTTTCGTAACGCCCACGCGAGGAAGCCAGCGCTGGGAATCACGGGGAAGAGAGAGAAGGAAAGAGAGAGAGAGAGAGAGAGAGAGAGAGAGAGAGAGAGAGAGAGAGAGAGAGAGAGAGAGAGAGAGAGAGAGAGAGAGAGAGAGAGAGAGAGAGAGAGAGAGAGGCAGAAACAATCGGACAAAGAGAGACAGAGAAAAAAATAATCGGACAAAGAGAGAGCGAAAAAAGAGACCCACAAACAGACAGACAAGAGAGAGAGAGATCTCCGTTTAATGGCGGCCTTCCATCTCATCCTCATCCCCGTTCGCAGCCTCCGCTAACCTCGCCCGCGTTCCGTCCGGAGAAGTTTCTACAGACCGGGGGGGGGGGGATAACAGGGAGGGGAAGAGGGCGAAGTATGAGTCAAGGAGGGAGGGAGGGAGGGAGGAAAAGCTAAGGAGGAGTTGGATGGATGGATAAAGAAAAAAAGGAAGAGAGTAGGAGAGCAAGGGGAGTGGGGAAGAGACATACAAAGACAGTGAAAGAAAAAGGAAATGGATAGAAAGATGGATATAAATATATATATATATATATATATATATATATATATATATATATATATATACATATATATACACAAAAAAAAGATAGACAAACAGATAGATAGAGATATTGATAGAGATAGACAGAAAGAGAGAGAGAGAGAGTGAGAAAGTAAGGAGAGTGGGGAAGAGAGAGAAAAAAGAGAGTGAAAGAAATAGAAAGATTAGACAGACAGATAGAGAAAATGTGAGAGAGAAAGCAAGGATAGTGAAGAGACAGAAAAAGACAAAATGAAAGAAATAAAAATAGAAATAAATAAATAGAGAGAGAGGAGGGGAAGTGAGGAGAGAAACAGACAGAGACAAAGAAAGACAGAATAAATGAAATAAAAATAGAAATATACATATATAGAGAGAGGGTGAGGAGACAAAGTGACGGAGAGACAAGCAAAGAGAGCCAAACAGACAGACATAAACCTAAACAGACAAGAAGCGAGAAGCACACTGACTGAAAACCGAAGAGCGGTGAGAGAGAAATCGAGAGTGAAGAATAGACAGAAAAAGACAGAATGAAAGAAATAAAAAATAGAAATAAATAACTATATAGAGAGGAGAGAAACAGACAGAGGCAAGCAGAGAGACAAAGACAGAATAAAAGAAATAAAAAACAGAAATACATATAGAGAGAGGGGGTGAGGAGACAAACTGACAGAGAGAGACAAGCAAAGAGAGCCAAACAGACAGACAGACATAAACCTAAACAGACATGAAGCGAGAAGCACACTGACTGAAAACCGAGGAGCGGTGAGAGAGAAAGCGAGAGTAAAGAAGAGACAGAAAAAGACAGAATGAAAGAAATAAAAAATAGAAATAAATAACTACATAGAGAGGAGAGAACCAGACAGAGACAAGCAGAGAGACAAAGACAGAATAAAAGAAATAAAAACAGAAATATACATATAGAGAGAGGGGGTGAGGAGACAAAATGACGGAGAGACAAGCAAAGAGAGCCAAACAGACAGACATAAACCTAAACAGACATGAAGCGAGAAGCAGACTGACTGAAAATCGAGGAGCGGTGAGAGAGAAAGCGAGAGTGAAGAAGAGACAGAAAAAGACAGAATGAAAGAAATAAAAAATAAAAATAAATAACTACATAGACAGGAGAGAAACAGACAGAGGCAAGCAGAGAGACAAAGACAGAATAAAAGAAATAAAAAACAGAAATATACATATACAGAGAAGGGGTAAGGAGACAAACTGACAGACAGACAAGCAAAGAGAGCCAAACAGACAGACAGACATAAACCTAAACAGACACGAAGCGAGAAGCACACTGACTGAAAACCGAGGAGCGGTGAGAGAGAAAGCGAGTCAAAAAGAGACAGAAAAAGACAGAATAAAAAAAAATAAAACATAGAAATAAATAACTATATAGAGAGGAGAGAAACAGAGACAAGCAGAGAGACAAAGACAGAATAAAAGAAATAAAAACAGAAATATACATATAGATAGAAGGGGTGAGGAGACAAACTGACAGACAGACAAGCAAAGAAAGCCAAACAGACAGACAGACATAAACCTAAACAGACATGAAGCGAGAAGCACACTGACTGCAAACCGAGGAGCGGTGAGAGAGAAAGCGAGAGTGAAGAAGAGACAGAAAAAGACAGAATGAAAGAAATAAAAAATAGAAATAAATAACTATATAGAGAAGAGAAACAGACAGAGACAAGCAGAGAGACAAAGACAGAATAAAAGAAACAAAAACAGAAATATACACATAGAGAGAGGGGGTGAGGAGACAAACTGACAGACAGACAAACAAAGAGAGCCAAACAGACAGACATAAACCTAAACAGACACGAAGCGAGAAGCAGACTGACTGAAAACCGAGGAGCGGTGAGAGAGAAAGCGAGTCAAAAAGAGACAGAAAAAGACAGAATGAAAGAAATAAAAAATAGAAATAAATAACTACATAGAGAGGAAAGAAACAGACAGAGACAAGCAGAGAGACAAAGACAGAATAAAAGAAATAAAAACAGAAATATACATATACAGAGAAGGGCTGAGGAGACAAAATTACGGAGACAAGCAAAGACAGCCAAACAGACAGACATAAACCTAAACAGACACGAAGCGAGCAGCAGACTGACTGAAAACCGAAGAGCGAGCAGAAAACGGGAGCAGCGCGCCCGGGGGACGAAAGTTTCATGCGGCTAAAGATCAGGAAATCTGATTGTGGGATATAATATCTTCCTGTACCCCTCCCCCCCCATCCCCACCTCGTCCCTCCCCCTCCTTCCTCTCCCCTTTCCCTTTATTCTTTTCACCCTTCTCCTTTCTCAAATATCCTCCTTCCTCTTTTTTTTATGTTTCTCCATTTTTTTCTTCTCCGTCCTTTTTCTCTCTCCTTCCCACTTTCTCTCTGCTATTCCTTTTCGGGTTTGATCTTCCCTTTTAAATTTCTCTGGCCTTTTCTCGATATTTCCTTTCCCTTCGCTCCTTCCTGGTCCCCAATTTTCCTCCTTCCCTCCTTCACCTCCCTTCTCTTCTGCATTTTTTAAATTTGCCTTTTCATCCTATTAATAAATCTCATCCATTCCTCCCTCACGCTTTCCGCCTTTCCTTCCTCTCCCTCAACTCCCTCACCCGACCCCCACTTCCCTCCTTTCTCCGCCATTTTCTTTCTCTCCTCCACTTTTCTTCACATATTTCTCCTTTCTCAATTTCCTTCCAGACATCCTACATTCGCTCTTTCTCTCTCCTTCCCCCCTCCCTCATTTAACCTTGCCCACTTTCCCCCTCCCTCATTTAATCCCACCCACTTCCCCCCTCCTTCTCCCTCTTTCCTTCCCCTCCCCCTCCGCCCACCCTCCACACCTCCTCCCACCCTCCACACCCCCTCCCTCCTCCTCCACTTCTTTTCATATCACGTGACCCGCCAATCTGGCATTATCGTCACTTCCCTGCGCCTTCCGCGGTGTCGTATTAATCCGCGCATTGCAATCCCGCGCCTTTTGCCCCGCGGACGCCGCCCTCACGCGGTTGTCGGGGCGGGCGGGAGCGGGCGGGAGCGGGCGGCGGCGGCGGCGAGGGCGTGTTCGCGAATTTCTTCTTTCGGTTGATATTTACAATTCACTATTTACTATATGGTGAATGGTGATCTTGAAAAAAATATATATGAAAAATGATGATGGTGATGATGAAAAAATATGATTAATGGTGATGATGATGATGAAAAAATATAATAAATGGTGATGGTGGTGATGTTGACTGGTGTGAAGATGGTGACATTTATGAAAGGCATTTCGTTATTCAAAAATACGTCGGAAAATCACGATTCACTAATCAAGGATTCAAAGTAGACAAACGAGTCGCCATTTTAAATTTTGGCAACCACTCAACGGAAGAAAAATACGACATTTCTCATCTCCTCATACATCTCTATACGACACATACACAACTTCTAAATATCCACAAAAAGAAAAAAAAAAGCAGCGTGAACTTATAAATTATAGGCGCGGGTAAAAACGATAGGCTGTAAATATAAAATGCCCGGCTTCGTCTGATTTATCTTCGATATCGACAATGCAACTGAATTGAAAGTGAAATAGTACTACGCTCTTTTCTTTTCCACTCACCTATTAGTAGTATTTATTCTTTTCATTTTCACATTTCAATGTTATCACTGAGGTCGAAAGAATATAACGATATATATATGTATGTATGTATATATATATATATATATATATATATATATATATATATATATATATATATATATACACACACACACACATATACACATCCATATGCATATGCACATACACATATACATATACTTATACATACACGCGCGCGTGCACACACACTCACACACATATATATATGTGTGTGTGTGTGTGTGTGTGTGTGTGTGTGTGTGTGTGTGTGTGTGTGTGTGTGTGTGTGTGTGTGTGTGTGTGTGTGTGTGTGTGTAATTATGCACAAAAATAAATAAATGCACAGACACGATTCACTCTTCTAACCTAATCAGAAGGAAACCGCAACGAAATAACCGTTTTAAACCGTTTTTTTCGAAATTGGAATTTATTCAAAATCGGACCAAAAAACAGCCTCAGAGACACAAAAGGAGAACCGCGCCTCAAGAACACATCTCTCGAAACGACATACGAATTTTGAAAGCGATTTGCGCCCGACACGACTCCCGCCCACGTGCCGTTCAGGTTAAACCTTTTTCTCACTTCGTCTCTCTCGCCATTCGGTTGCGACTCACCTTGTCCATGAGCAGAGATGAATAAGCAGGCCGCCAGGAGCAGAAGCAGATGCCTTCGGTTATCCATAACTGTTGCAATCAACTTGGGTTTATTATACACTCAACCCCACCGGTTTGGGCATCTCCCCGACAGGAAGACTGCTACTGTAATTATTATTTATCTTTTTCCTTTTCTCTTCCTCTCTTTCACAACACTTTTTTATTGGATTGTATCAGTGTGGGAAAAAAGGATTTTTCACTTTTTCAGGATCCACGAAATTCGGAATACATTAACAAAAACAAAATACATCCGGAAAACCTTGCTTTTCGAAGGAAGCTTTTTGATACTTTTTTCAAAAAATTTCTTTCACTCTTTCCCTTTTCGTAAAGGATGAACACCACATGGAGGTTATTATTTCCTCTTCAAGATACAACTTTCAAATTTTTAAAAATCTCTCCTTTTCCACCGTTGTAAAACAGAAAAAGATCTTGACTTTTTTTCTAAGTACACCTCACATCCTGGTTTGTCCGCACCCGCATAATTAAAAGAAAAAAAAGCTCACAGACCACCACGGACAGCTGTCGTTACATCCACTCCTTCGGGAAGCGATCGCTAAGCAGGTGCGATGGAGGCCAGCGGCGTGGCGTGGTGCTGGGAGACCGGGCGACGACACTCCCTGTCCTCTCACTGCACAGTCGCGACGACTACTGGCTCCCGAGCGTTCGTCTGGCCTCTCTTCTCCTCCGCCATGAGATGCCCACTTGCATTTATTTCTCATTTTTATTCCCGCCCGCATTATCTTTCATCTTGATTTCTTTCGTTTCTTTTATGATATGGATAGATTTTTAAGAATTTTACGAGGCGGATAAGGAACGCTTTGATCTTGTTTGGAATATTTCAATGCCGTAATGAAATCTGTTTTCAGATGAAATTTACGTTGAGCGGAAAATTACCTACGTATTTCAATTTGTTGGAAACTAGATAATATAACGCTTAGATTTTATTATTCAGTTACTCCGGAAAACACACATTTTACGATTTCATCCGAACAAATTCATTTTATTAAATTCAATCTGCCCGTTTAAATCTTTATTCCAGAATCGTTATTTTTGAGCGGTTATCGGGAGGTCCCTCCTGTTATTTTCATCAACGGC
>NC_091589.1:22436818-22439318 GCF_042767895.1 Penaeus vannamei
CATTTATCTCCTTATTTATCTGTTTTCATCTATCTCATTCTTTATCTGTTTTCATCTATCTCCTTCTTTATCTGTTTTCATCTATCTCCTAAATTAACTGTTTTCATCTATCTCCTTATTTATCTGTTTTCATCTATCTCCTTCTTTATCTGTTTTCATCTATCTCCTTTATCTGTTTTCATTTATCTCCTTATTTATCTGTTTTCATCTATCTCCTTCTTTATCTGTTTTCATCTATCTCCTTCTTTATCTGTTTTCATCTATCTCATTCTTTATCTGTTTTCATCTATCTCCTTCTTTATCTGTTTTCATCTATCTCCTTTATCTGTTTTCATCTATCTCCTTATTTATCTGTTTTCATCTATCTCATTCTTTATCTGTTTTCATCTATCTCATTCTTTATCTGTTTTCATCTATCTCATTCTTTATCTGTTTTCATCTATCTCCTTCTTTATCTGTTTTCATCTATCTCCTTCTGCATTTGTTTTCATTTATCTCCTTTATCTGTTTTCATTTACTTCCTTTATCTGTTTATTTATCTATTAATTATTATAATTGTTATTATCATTTTAGTTATTTTTGTTGTTATAAGTACAATTAGTATTAGTATCGGTATAATTAGTGTTATTGTTCTCATTGTTATGATTGTCATTATTGTTATCATTTTCATTATTATTTTTGTATTTATTATCATCATTACTAATCTTATTATTCTTATTCTAATTATCATGTTTACCATTATTATCAATATTAATATCATTGCTATTATCATCATTATTTTCATTATTATCAATACTGTTTATCGTCATTATTATCTTTATTATTGTTATCAATAACAGTAGCGGTAGTTAGTAGTACTGTTATTTTTGTTGTTACTATTACTAATGTTGTTATTATTTTCATTAGTCGTAGTGACATTTTTGTATCATTATTGATACGTCTGTTATCATCATCTGTTCTATCGTTATTATCGTCATACCATTATCATTATCATCATTACTGATATTATTATTACAACTATTATCATGATAATGAAAATGCTGATGAAATAATGTTAAAAGCAATAATGATGATAATGGCAATGATAATAATAATAATCAGAATAATGATAATAATCATAATAATAATAATAATAATTATAGTGATGATAATGATAATGATAATGATAATAATAATGATAATGATAATGATAATGATAATGATAATGATAATGATAATGATAATGATAATGATAATGATAATGATAATGATAATGATAATGATAATGATAATGATAATGATAATGATAATGATAATGATAATGATAATGATAATAATAATAATAATAATAATAATAATAATAATAATAATAATAATAATAATAATAATAATAATAATAATAATAATAATAATAATAATAATAATGATAATAATAATAATAATGATGATGATAATGATAATGATAATGATAATGATAATAATAATAATAATAATAATAATAATAATAATAATAATAATAATAATAATAATAATAATAATAATAATAATAATAATAATAATAATAATAATAGTAATCATGATAATAATAATAATAATAATAATAATGATAATGATAATGATAATGATAATGATAATGATAATGATAATGATAATGATAATAATGATAATAATGATGATAATAACATTAATAGCGCTAATGATAATAATGATAATAATGATAACAATAATGATAATGATAACAATAATGATAATGATAATGATGATAATAATTATAATAATAAAATCATTGATGATGATGATGATAATGGTAATAATAATAATGACGCTAGTATTACTACTAATAATAATGATAATAATAATAGTAATGATTATTATCCTTGTCTTTTTCATTATCATTATTATTATGTATTTCACTATCATTACCATTACTTTTCACTATATCATTACCATTGTCATCATTACTATTATCATTTTTTATTGTTATTATCATTATTTTTATTAACATTACTATCATTATTATTGTTATCCTTATCATTACCATCATTATTATTATCATCATTGCTATTATAATCGTTATTATCACAATTGATATATATTACTATTATTGACAACTTAATTATTGATACTTTTACCATAATCATTTTATTGATTATTATTACAATCAGTATTTCATTATTATTATTCTTATAATTTAATATTATTATTATTATCATTATCATCATTATTGCTGTTATTGTTATCATTATTTTTTCATTATTTCTATCCTCTTTAGTTTTATATTTAAATTACTATGATTATTATTACTATTAATACTGTAATTATTATTATCATTATAATTGTTGTTATCATATTTTTGCTTTTACTATTATCCTTATTAATATTACTATTATCATTGCTACTATTAATACTTTTATTGCCATGATTCTTATTATTATCATCATCAGGAGTATCATTATTATCATTTGCAATTTATTGTTTTTTTTCTTCTCTTTGAGTACACTAATAATTAATAATAATAATA